>NC_089788.1:61532047-61632047 GCF_040412425.1 Macrobrachium rosenbergii
AGTAGGCACAGCTTTGACGATTTGTTTTCATAGAAACCACATTCATTCTAAGTTAAAGTTTATGCAAGCATTAAACATCTTGAGAGGGTCTAGTCAATATGCAATATGTCGCCGAAGTTTCGTCAAATTTTGTTCGTAAGCTTTTGAGATGTAAAGCTTACATGTAATGGCAATGAATTAGCTTTCATCTTTTCTTATTGTCACCTCTTTATTGTTTTGAATATTTGCTTACTTATTTATTTGCGTGTGTTGAACAGTTTAGGCATCAGGTCACATCTTCACCCTGATATTGTACTGTACATTGACACACCTGTGACGAGATGACCGCTAAATTTGTCAGGAAGGTCAAATTTTCAGTAAAGTCGTTGATTTAGTCATAAAAAGACTGTTGATCTAAATTATAATGGTTAAGTTTAATATAGCTGTAGATTTGATCTCTGTAGATTTATTTACCTTGACAAACCCTTAAAAAACTGGAATTTTTCAATTAACAAATTTCACTTGTAAAAATTACTTTTACAGTGAAGAGTTCGTAAACAAGTCTTAATTTCTACACGCGCCTTTGCTTCAAAACTTGCTTTGGAAATTAAGACAGTGCAAAAATAAGAAGCGTAAAAAATCTAGATGTTGGCATAAAATTATCTTTCTTCAATGAATAGAACACACTAACCACTGTGAAATATGTAGGAACACAGGTAGGTGTTAAAATTAACAGTTTCATTAAGCAAATGGGGGTATTTTTATTGATCGGTATCTGAGATATTTAAAAATGTAATTTTGGCTTAGGGGAGGTAGCCTAAGTATAGGAACGTGTCCTGTTCTAAGAATCAAGTCATAAATTATGTGATTTATTGTTATCGCGCAGCTATTATCTTGGTATAGAAGGAAATTTATACGTAATGTGTTGTTTATCATTTCCTGCAACTTGGTATTCCATAATAAACGTAGGATATAAGTAACATTTTATTGTATGTACTCGTACTATAAAGATGGAAATTCATGTTGTATGTTATGTAATGTTTGATTATTTATATACTTTGTCATTTTTTATGTTATATCAATTTTTAGTTTTCTCTAAAAGAAAACTATTGTGCCGGCTTTGTCTGTCTTCCCGCACTTTATTCTGTCCGCGCTCAGATCTTAAAAACTACTGAGGCTAGAGGGCTGTAAATATGAGTTGTTGATCATCCAACCTCCAATCATCAAACATGCCAAATTGCAGGCCTCTAGCCTCAGTAGTTTTTATTTTATTTAAGGTTAAAGTTAGCCATAATCGTGCTTCTGGCAACTATATAGGATAGGCCACCACTGAGCCGTGGTTAAAGTTTGATGGGCCGCGGCTCATACAGCATTATACCGAGACCACCGAAAGATAGATCCATTTTCGGTGGCCTTGATTATACGCTGTAGCAGCTGTACAGAAGACTCGATTGCGCAGAAGAAACTTCGGCGCATTTTTTATTTGTTATTATTCCATTCCAGTATTACTTTCAGTTTTAATAGGACTGACTTTCCGCAAATTCAAACCAATTCGGTTCCTCTGTGACCTCTTCCTTTCGCCCATCCTCAGCTTCTTCGGGTCCTCTGTGAACGTCACGGCGCTGCCCTACAAACCTTACTGGACCAAGGACGAATACCCTGACGGGAGGGTCACCTACTCCGGAGCCGATCGCCTGATGCTGGAGGCCATGGCTCAGGCACTGAACTTCTCAATCTATGTGATGCCTGTGGCATCTTGGGATGAGGTGAGAAGGATCTCTCTCTCTCTCTCTCTCTCTCTCTCTCTCTCTCTCTCTCTCTCTCTCTCTCACTGTATGCATGTACCAATAAATTATTCCTTTCAATATTTATTAAATGTCAGCTATAGCATTAATATGTAACACTTTAAAAACGCGGAAAACTTTAGAAAAGTAAATAAGCGAAACGTCTTTTAAAAATCATCATAAGGTCAAAACTCGTCCTATTTTCATCTTTATGGAATCTTCCGCCCATTCTACAGATGGAAGCGTTGTATTCTCGAATTAGTATAACTTAGACCGCTTCCGATGAAAGGGCGAATTACAATCCCAGACCCCTCTCGCTTCGTGCTCCGGTCTATGATGAAACGTGACCTGACGTGGAGTGGATGATCTGAAAGATATTTCAGGTTGTTCCAGGGCGGAGAGTAAAGAAAGATAACCCAAGATAGAAATTTTCAACACCGGGCGGGTCTTACTTAGCATGGTTGTACCAGTGTTTACGTTTCAATTATTTTTATACTACCTAATCGTGACCCAGTAGCTATTATTATTATTATTATTATTATTATTATTATTATTATTATTATTATTATTATTATTATTATTATTATTATTATTATTATTGTTGTTTTATATAATTTATATTATATATTATATATATATATATATATATATATATATATATATATATATATATATATATATATATATATATATATATATATATATAATCTACTGGTCACTTAAAGCGTTCATCTATAAATATGCGAGCATGACAAAAAGACAGCAGTATTACAGATTTCATAGACTATATATATATCGTTAAAATATTTGTTCAAATGATTGTTGAGAATGTGAGGAAGAAAATCACAGTATTAAGAAGTAAAAGATGCAGGGTTATTATTGACCGGACAATTTTTCTTGACATAATTTCTATTTTTTCAAGACATGACAAATAGGCACAGGGGCTGAATTGGTAATTAAGTTATAATTCTGAAACATTCTAAGATCTGTTCATGTAATACATAGCATTCCAAACATAAGTATCAGATTGTAAACATTACGCAAATGCGATATCATAATATTCACGGTTCGTGAACTTTATAGATTGCATTTCGGAAAGGAAAGAGCAATTTATTATGATGTAAAAAGCATAAGCGCAATCAATCTGTCCTCGAAAAGGAGTATTAAGATGTATTTCTAATATCACTTTCCTCAGTGAACCGAATCTTAAACATTTGCAGCTACCCAATGGAGACTTTGAAGCTAAGTAGAGAGTAACGTCTATAAACAATATTTTTAGCAAAACACAATTGATTTTAGGATAAAAACAATTTGAATCCAACGGTTATTATATCATTCATATATAAGATTTATGGCTCACTGGCATAACTCTATTGTCTTATACGATTTGTATTTTAGCAAACAAGACATTTCCAGCACGGATAACCATAAATCTTGTAAAGCCATGTTAATATTAATCAGTCGAGGTTCAAATCCCACTTACGAAGGAGAACTTCCTCAGTCATTTCCTTTGGGACTTAATGCTTCCTGTGAAAAGGAGAGCTTAGAAGGTCATTGTGGCAATCAAAACGTAAAATTAAAGATTGTGACCAAGCAACTATCTCAGACCGAAGGTTTTACACCTCACGAAAACAATGCTTTGAGTACCGTCTAATTCAGTCAGTAGAGCTTCTATATTAACGGCTGTCATCACACGCACAGAGACGTAGCTAGACATCACAAATTAAACATACTTACTTTCGTGTAGATCCCAGTGATATATAAAAAAAAAAGCATTTCTTCATTCATAACCCATAACCTCTCGACTTCGAAATCAGGTATATAGGAGTTTTTATGAAACTGGTGTTCAATATAGATTTCAAACGGCAGAGAGAATATTAGTTTTGATAGCTGCTGTGTCCATCTTGTCATTTTGGAAAGTTAGAAATATCAGGAAATACAAGGATTTAACTCTGATATATATAACCACCTTTCAATTAGTTATGTATGTATGTATGTATATATATATGTATATATATATATATATATATATATATATATATATATATATATATATATATATATAAAGTACAGGAAGAGAATAAGAAAAATATTCGACTGCTGGTAAAAGGTGCAAAACTCACTTCATCTCCCCCCCCCGCCCCACCGTGACTATTTGAAATTAAATGGTTAATATTACAGGATTTACCTTCTAAGGAAAAAAACCACATAATAGAATATTATATGTATATACATATATGTATTTATATACTGTATATATACATACATATATATACTGTATATATATATATATATATATATATATATATATATATATATATATATATATATATATAATATGAGCGTATCACTGATACGGACATCAAAGTAAGTGAAGTGTATGATTTGAATAGAGACAGACTACAGAAGGACTGATAGAGTAATAGAGAAGAAAGTGCGAGTTTAGATGGGATAGAGTGTGCCTGGATCAGTTCATGTGATGAAACAGCTATGTGATAACTTTGGAAGTGAAGGAACGAGAGGCAATTGTGGTATGCATGGACCTAAAACATGCTTATGTTAAAGTTGCTATAGTTGCAAAGTGGGGAGTCTTGAGGATGATTGGTGCAGAAGGGAAATTGTTTGTGAGTGTTTCAAAGTTCCTATGATGGAAATGAACCTTGTGTTTAAATATGTAGATTTGAGCACTTGTTTATTATAAGGAAGCCCTGAGACAAGGATGTGGCTCATGTCTCCATGGATGTTTTGTTTTTATAGATGTATTGATTCAAGACGTCAAAGAAAAACATTACACCTGGATACAAAGGGCAGGAAAGGAATTGGGTTGTGAATGGAGAGTGGTATGGATTATGTTTGAAGATTATAGAGCACTGTTTAAGGATAACGACGAGAACCTGCACAAACTAGTGAAACATTTGGAAGTGCTTGTAAAAAGGAGAAATTTAAGTGTTAAAGTGAGCAAGAATATGGTTATGAGGGTGAATGGAATCAATGAAGAAGGAGCATTAAAGGTTGATACAGAAGTTGGGAGAATGGAATCAGATGATTTTTTCAAGTGTATTGGAGTAAGTATATAAGAGACATGTTGGGATGAGAGATAAGGAGAGTCACAAAACAAATGAAGCAAGAAAGGTATAACGATTTGTGGAAAATGTTAAGATTTGTGGAATCCAGAATGATAATGAATAAGGAGATTGTTGAGCCAGCTATTTTATGGACGTGAAGTGCAAATGGAAGAAAGGGGGAGAGCTGCCAAGTTAACTATCTGCATATTATGTTTGGTGATTAAAACTGAAATGGTGAAAATATCGATAGATGCAAAAGAAATGATGAAATAGCTAGCTTAGGTAAAAGAATAGGTCAGTGTGTTCTGAAGTGGCCCAGCCAAGCAATAAGATTGGACGACGGTATGTTAGTGAAAAGAGAGTATAATTTGGAAGAGTGTGTAGGGAGGCAGGGAGAAAGAGCAGAATCGATGGCATGGAAGACGACTGAAAAAGGAAGGGCCTTAACATCCGAAGAAACTTAGTACAGTCCAGTGGTATCATCAGCAACTTGCACTCTATGAGTCCCAAGTTCAAGCCTTGCTCAGGGTGAAAAAAAGGATTCCCCTGGCTCACGAACATAATTTTCCTCAGAGCCAGGGATGGCGGTTTTAAGGCAGCACTCACGTCTACTTGCTGAGACATCAACTACCATTGCCTTGCTTTCTCAGGTCTATGGACTGTGGGCTATGGGTACAGATTTTGTTTGTGTGTGTGTGTATGTTTGAACTGTAGGCAGTAAACTGCCCCATGTCTCCTCTGCTTATTAGCGACCATTAAACATTCTAGAGCAAGAGTACTGAACGTACTGTTGGTGAACCCTCATCGATGGATGTGGCATTGACATGTAGCTTGTGTTATCTAGAGCTATTCACCTGCCTGGTAGCGAAACTACTTATTAAACATTCTAGATCAATTCGTAGGAGTACTGATATGTTACCGAAGGAATTTTTAGTTGTACTGTTGGTGAACCCTCATCCATGGATGCAGTGGCATTGACATGCTGGCTTGTGTTGTCTAGAGCTATTCATTCCTTCCTATGAAAATATATTATTTAAGAGAAACTACGTTTTACAATGAAAATATATATATATGTATATATATATATATATATATATATATATATATATATATATATATATATATATATATATATAATATATATATATATATATATATATATATTTTGTATATATATATATATATATATATATATATATATATATATATATATATATATATATATATATATACATATATATATATATATATATATATATATATATATATATATATATATATACAATATATATATATATATATATATGTGTGTGTGTGTGTATGTATATATATATATACACATGTGTGTGTATGTCAACATTTTGCTTTCTTTCCCAGGTCCTCCAGCGGGTATCAGACAGGACGTCCATGGTTGCATCTGTCGTCCACATGGTCCTGCCCCAGAGGCTGCAGAGGGTGGACTTTACTCGCACCTACGAGCACGGCATCAACATCGCCTTCAGCATGGCCAAGCCGGTCCTGGAACCTCAGTGGCAAAGCCTCTACTATCCTCTGAAGAGCCTGGTTTGGCTCTGTGTCCTGGTGGCTCTTGTAGTCACAATTATCTGTTTTATACTGGTAATTTTTATAACAAGGACTTCAGTGCCTGCATTTTAGGGGAAATTTTTGTAGTTAGGATTTACTGTCTATTTTACAAGGACAATTTTACATGAGGACTTGCCATTTTTTTTTCAAACAGGTAATATCACAGTAAGGCTTTACTGTCAGTTCTGTTGAGGTAATTTGTATAGTAAGGATTTAGTGTCTGGCTCATAGGCGTAATTTTGATAGTGGGGATTTACTTTGCTGCTCATACAAACATAAGAGAACAAAGATATTTTTATGCCGTCTCTCCATGCAGGTGATTGTTAAAAAAAAAGGAATCAGTAGAAACTTTCTAACGAAAAGTATCGTCCTTGAATTACGGGTACACAGATTTTAAACCCTTCTGCAGTATTGCAAAGGTAATCATAACTAAAAGACGGATATGTGATTGGCTTGGATTGCTGACAATGGGTTATATTATTAATCAGTTACGACAAGATTTTCAGATATGATTGTTTTTTTTTTTTATACAGACATTACTGTAATTATTTTCTGTGTTGTTCATATGTTTTTCACTAGTAACGTACGTCAGTAAGAAGTCATTAGAATGACCCTCACTTAGTCAGTATTTTTGAAACTCAGGACAGAAAAGGGGACCCTGAGTTCTTAAGAAATCGGTAAGGGAAGTTAATAGAGTAAAGAAATAGCAGAAGTAGAGAGGGACTTCCAAAACCTGGAAACCATAATTGTTTAGTACGAAGACCTGTGGAGAAGCCAGTGTAGAGTCGTTATGAAACATAAAACCGAAGAAAACCAGAAATTGAAAGATGGAGAAAAATCACAACGAAAGAAATTTTAGGACCCCTTAAAGGATACAATATTATGAAAACCATGAAATTTGGGAACAGGTAATGAATTCCAAAGCAAGACAGCAGAAGGACAAATACTTATATAAGGAAACTCCCTCTGTAGATCATCATGGGCTCAATGGAGAATCACCCGAAAAAGACGTCGCTTTACGGCCTAGTTATCGTCGACATCTTCGGCACCCTGCTGGGACAGACGCTGAACGTGAAGCTGCCCATGATCGCACCCACCAGGATCCTCCTGGTGTCCTGGCTCGTCTTCACCTTCATCGTCACTAATCTGTACAGGAGCAACCTCATGGCTTTTCTCATCGCTCCTCGGTACCCGCCGAGGCCCGAGTCCCTGGAACAGATGGTGAAAGTTGCCAAACGGTATTATTATTATTATTATTATTATTATTATTATTATTATTATTATTATTATTATTAAGGAAACCACTGAATCACTTTTCCAGACTGTCCTACTGCTTGCCTGAGAGATTTGTTTTATAAGGAATGATAAAGTTGGTGTAGGGTTAGGTCAGAGAAGTTGGACAGTTACGTAGGGGAAGACTAGAAGTAACAGAAAGAAAGAGAAGTCAGAAAGCAGCGCACCTGGGGCCAAAAGAACGTTGCAAAGAAATATTAATATCATCTACGGGTCACCACGTTCGGTACATTTTGAAGGATGCCCCTAAATGGCACACACATTGAGATTTACAACAGTTTCATACTGCGCTCTCTCTCTCTCTCTCTCTCTCTCTCTCTCTCTCTCTCTCTCTCTCTCTCTCTCTCTCTCTCTCTTTCTGATGGACATTAAGCCTTTATTAAAACTGAAAATTGCAATCCATCTTACTTTTTCAGTAATTTAGGATAACAGTTTTTTAGTCTCGCTCATAAACAGAAAAGTTGCTGTATACTGACTTTTAGTTTTCTGTAAAAGAAAATATTAAGATGGATATTTGTCTGTCCGTTCGCACTTTCTGTCCGCCCTCAGATCTTAAAAACTACTGAGGCTAGAGGGCTCCAAATTGGTATGTTGTTCATCCACCCTCCAATCATCAAACATTTCAAATTGCAGCCCTCTAGCCTCAGTAGTTCTTAATTTATTTAAGATAATGTTAGCCATGATCGTGCGTCTGGAACTGCTATAGGTACCAACAACAAGTGCCACCACCGGTCCATGGCTGAAAGTTTCATGGGCCGTGGCTGAGAGTTTCATACAGCATTATACGCTGTGCAGAAAACTCGATTGCGCCAAAGAAGCTTCGGCGCATTTTTTACTTTTTTTTTTGTGTAGACTTTATGCTGATTCCAAAATCTTTCCTTCAGGGTAACGATGCCTTCCTATGGTGCGGAATTCCGCGACTACTTGAAAAATTCTGAATTCGAGTCCTTCAGGGCACTGGGGGCGATGCTGGAGGTTGGAGTCAGTGTCACGGAAGGTCTCACTCAGGCGCTGGGAGGCAGGTCAGTGTGGGTACTGAGGGCCGTCGCAGGGAGTCAAAATGTGTTTACTCTCTCTCTCTCTCTCTCTCTCTCTCTCTCTCTCTCTCTCTCTCTCGTTATAGAATTGATAGACAAATAGCAGAGTACTGTAATAGTCTCACGTCCTGTAGGATGATTATATTTTTATCATATGACGATTATTTAAAATTTTTTAAAACATTCAAGGTCTCAAGTCCTACTTGGTTTGTTTTATTGAACCTTACCATTCCCAAGTTTCTCTGTTAAGTGGCTTGTATGCTAGGTTTCCCACTGTGTGTGAATCATTTAAATCTCTTATCAATGTGTATTCCCTTTGCTTGGTTCCATCTTGTCCTTTACCTTCACCTCCATCTATACAGAATAGTAAATGATAATTTCCCATTGAAGCAGCTTCCATTCCCTTTGACCATGACTGTCTTTTTCAACTTATGGCATTTTCCAGGCAGTGCCACATAGACGGCACCCGATATCTAGAACAACAGATTGCAGAGCACTTCACAGAAGCAAACGGGGATTCGAGGCTATACGTAGGGCGCGAGGGAGTCCTACCTGGCCTAAATGCCTGGCCTATTCCCCATGACGCCCCTTACAAGGAGAACTTTGATGCTGTCATCTTAGCCATCATAGAGGTCAGTTCAGCCTGTAGTAGTGTCTTGTAGGGAACTCATTTGAATTGATATGGCTCTGGGCATTTCTATTTTTTGTGACATATTCCCCACTAATGAACATATAACAGTTTAAAAAAAGTAATAAACGAATTCTACTTGAAAAGAATTTAGTAAATAAACAAAAAAATGTACAAAAGGAGGTTTTTGAACTTTTGAAGAGGCATTGTTGTGTCGTAAATTTCTGCCTGTATTTTTCCATTTAGTGGTAGTCTGGAAAAATAATAATTGAATACTTTAGTATTGAATATTTCCAAACTAATTAATCTGTAGGAACAATATGATAGTGATAATGATACCTAAATAAATGAGCCGTTAAGAGCAGTTGTATTTAAATCGCTATACATACTAATACTGAGTGAATATATTGAATTGGCAACATGTAACCCAGAACAGTTGGATAAATGTTAAAGATGTCAGATAAACTCAAGGTCCTTCAAAAATACTAAGGGTATATTTGAGGGACCTTTAATAAACGCAAGGAAACCATGCCTATTAAAAAAAAAACTAGATGATATGCCACATTACATAAAAATTCAGCAGTAGCTACTTATCATCAGGATTCAGTATCGTTTCCTCTCGTGTTTTTAAGGGGGGACTTTACAACAAGTGGATGAAGGATATGTTGGACCAAGCGAGGAAAGAAGGTCGCCAACGGAGGCGAGAAAAAATCCAACAACTGCTGTCTGAAAAAAAGATAGTAGAAGAAGTATCGTCCGACTCGGGGAATGATAACGAAGCCAAGCCCCTGACCATCGTTCACCTCCAGGGACCACTCATACTAGTGGTGCTGGGTGCCGCTGGGGGCTTTATTGTCTTTCTCTTGGAAGTCCTCTTGAACTACCTTTCACCCAAGCAGGGAGCTGGAAGCCGTGTACAGATGTAAGAGTGATACCTTATTTAGAGCTCAGCACACTGAACAGTACTTAACTATAATGACGACTTTGTTGCTGCATTGAAAAATGCTGTCATTCAAGTAAAGTTCGTGATATATTCAGATGACTCCAAGTAATACTGAGCTTTTCTGAAAACTTGAATGCTAGAAATTTGCCGCAGGTATAAAGAGCTTTGGTCTGTGATTTTCCGGGAACTAAATTTCATGATCGGCACTCAGATGAAGAAGTTATTCATTAAAAAATAGAAACTTAAATCCGACGCTAATTATGGTATTGGGGAGACTTTCCACAGTTATACAAAATGGTCCAAGATTGTAATTGCGCTCATATCTACTTAATGACTCTGATAATAAATGTCATTTTCACCCGATTTATAGGTATTGGTACTCAGATATTTAATGTCCCAAAGAATTGAAGCGTTATTTCATGATTATAAAAATCAGAGCCTTATGATTGCCAACTTAGTTTATTGTGACACTTGAATGAAATCCAAGTAAAAAACTCGCATACCTTATTTATCATTCATATATCAACATGAAAAAAAGTGAAAATGAGACCGAAGCTCTTGATTAAATATCTAGTTCTTTTAAGCATTTCTCCTGCCAGCAGTTTTGAAAGTAAAGAATTTCTTTAGTGTTAAATTGCAAGACACTTGGAAAGCCTCCAAAAGGACCTCATTCCCATGGAAGGAAAGAGGTTAAAGCTAAAATTGTATTGAGCCCTTTTTTTCTCATAAATGTTTTCTTGATTTTGGTTCCTTATAAAGCCTTAGTTGCTCGAATTTTGTCGCATGGGTTAATGCTTTCGAAAGCAACTGAGTATTCATTTCTAGGCCTTACAAATCGTTAACTTGATGAAGATGTATCATCATCCATCGAGACTTGTTTCCTACCAGTCTCCAGATTAAGGAGTAATACTTGAACCTTTGCAAATGGACATATTGTTTTGCAGTTTGAAAGCTGTCCCTGAGATACATCATTATACACAGATTAAAGCAATTGAAATTTTGTTTCACTGAGTCCTTTGTTGGAGAATTTTATATGCATTGTATAGTTACATTGGTTAGCCTGCGTCATAGTAATTTAACGATGACCGATGTATTGCAGGAGTGGATTTAAGGAATTTTGTGAGGGGGACAGTCCAATCAGAAAACGGCACCTAGTAACATACGGAAGCGAACTTGGCAGCCAAATAAATGCAGTAAAAATAGAGAATTAAAAAATAATGGTGCATATAATGACAGGTGACATTAATTAGGAGTATGACTGTTATCGATTTAACGTAGGAGCAATTCCAACCTACATCATTATGACGCAAGATATGATTTATTTGCGTGGTATAAAAACTTTAATAGGAAGATAATGATGTGGCTTAAACTTTATGCACTATAAAGAAATATAGCCTACATCACTGGGCAACAAGCAGTTATTCTCATCTCAGCAGAATAAGTAACCTAAGAATGTAGAACACCGCCGATAAATAGCTTTCTGTTGTATTTGTCAATCAACAGCTTCGTTATTGCACTAAGGTCTGTTTCTGTATTATGGTACCACTACATCTTTTCACTCTGCTGGCCGCAAGTTCGAATCTCCGACCGGCTAATGAAGGAGAATAAGAGGAATTTATTTCTGGTGATAGAAATTCATTTCTCGCTATAATGTGGTTCGGATTCCACAATAATCTGTAGGTCCCGTTGCTAGGTAACCAACTGGTTCTTAGCCACGTAAAATAAATCTAATCCTTCGGGCCAGCCCTAGGAGAGCTGTTAATCAGCTCAGTGGTCTGGTTAAACTAAGGTATACTTAACTTCGGCAAGTGTAGCAAGGCTTTCAACAGTCAGGCAGTTTCTAAGGTGTGTCTTTATACATCTTAGACAAGGAAAAACTAGACATCCTGCCCCTCCCCTCCTCCTCCCCCATCGAAACCCTTCGAAAAACGACCATCGCCTGTTTGTACAATTTGGATGGACTCATCAAAAATTTATTTAAAAAAAGAGAGTCTTATTGCTAATGTGGCCTATCTTTTAAGTACTTGCTCGGATGTGTGGGAGGTCTTACCACCACTGAAAGCGTTAACTAAATGCCTAATAGTTTTTTTTTTTTTAATAAAGAAAAGAGAATGTTAATTGTCTTATTGGCATCCCTAATACTAAAATCTTTTTTTTTTTAAATTCGCATCACATACGGTACAACAAGGAAATTTTTTTAAATTACAGGGAAATGTCTGATGAAATAGA
This sequence comes from Macrobrachium rosenbergii, assembly GCF_040412425.1. Lineage (NCBI taxonomy): Eukaryota > Metazoa > Arthropoda > Malacostraca > Decapoda > Palaemonidae > Macrobrachium > Macrobrachium rosenbergii. The sequence goes on from NC_089788.1 coordinate 61,544,590, forward strand.
CATGAATCTCTTGCTAAATTTAAGAGAGAGAGAGAGAGAGAGAGCGAGCTTGGGTTCGTGAATGATAACATACTATGACCAAGTAAGTTTCAGTGTACAGGGTAATGTTCAAGAGTAAACAATGGCATGTTATTTGATATCTTTAGTGAATACAGATAACATTTTGTTCAAATTTGCGATAACCTTTACATGCGGCCTTTGATGTAATTGTATCGCAACTCGTACACGATAATACTGATATAAAAGTTCTATCGCCTGCATCAGACTTTAGGTAAATGCGTTTGTATCATAAGGTTTTTTAGCCTTGTAGCTCTTCATCAGGCAGATGGTATTTATGAAGAATAACTGAAGGTTCAGTTCTGTTCGAAAGTTATGAGACTTTAATCCCTTTTTGAATGATTGCGGTTCTGATTATAGAGTCCTGGTTGTCGTTGCCACGTAACAGACGCTTAATCCTCTGGTCAAAGGTGGCTTTTAGCCAATCCCTAAACGAGAATGCCCCAGATTTCTCGTTGATTGGACGAGATCATATCGGCTGAAAGTTCATTTGTTTGAACGCAGTTCAAAATATTCCATGAGACTTCAGAAGAGCGGACACATTTGTCAGCAACCTGTCTCGTTGGGAGGAATGAGCCATGGAAAACATCTCTCACAGGATGGATTTGGAAATGATGGATGAGCCTCTAATACGAGCATTTTCCAAGGAGTCGAACGGTTTCCTTAAAGATCTGTATAACAGCAGTGAGAAAGAAACCGACTCTTCGTCGTTTTTCATACCCTTACAACGCATAGCCGATTTTCCCAAAATTTCGCCTATTGTGTATTGCCACAACTATTCTAGCGAACGTCCAGACGCCAACATAGCTCCAAGAAAGCGACGAACCAGCAGGACGTCTGTTGGCACTCCCAACGAAGAAACTATGCCTGCTAGGAACAAAAATGAGCCCAAAAAGCAAATTAAAGGTCAAGAAGAAATGGCCCCGCAACTTGTAAGTGCTGTGCCATCATGCCCACTGATGCAAGAGACAGAACAACTTCAGAATGGACCGAAGAAAAAGCTGCTTCTTACGGCCACCACTGGGACTCAGACAGAGAAAAATTGTGATGTTCCTTCCTTCTGGGCTAATCTGCGGGACGTATCCAGTGGGAGATTATTGGTGATTTATATTCTGGCTGCCTGGTCCTTGTGGAATCTGATAGCTATAGTGCTCAACGGCTTTAATGATTGTTGTGCTTACGTTGGATACTACGTTTATGCTTCTTCGTGTGGCATTTCAGCGGATAACCTTCTCTTGGACTTTTAAAAGGAAATTTTAAATGCTTTGTGAATTTATCAAAAACTTTTTGCTCCTCATATAATTATATTCAGAAAGAACCGATACCTGTCAAGGGATACTCATTTAGAATCTTATAGGGCAGAATCATCTGAAACGAGGAAAATCGTGCAATTCTGAGATCAAAGATGAAGAACAAAGCTCCAGATGTTAAAATTCAAGTGCATAATAGTTATCAAAACTTCCCACTCTTGAGTTCAGAAACTACTCTTAGTACACGTTCTGATAAAGGTTGTTGGAGAGAGTCGTAAACGAGTCAGAGTTTGAAACATGAAATGCAGTGCTGGTTTTGACGTTGTTTATTCGAGATAGTGTATTTTCCTCTGTTTCTTCGTCAGTTCTTTATGAATTCTTTACAGTTCTCTTCGTGTGGTCGTAATTTTGCTTTGTTTCATATGTGTTCTTGCGTTAGTGAATGCACATATTCTTTTAATTTTTTTTCAAGAACCTGATGTGTTTTCTGAAATATATACTACACAAGACTTTTAGATTTTTATTAAGTCGTCTACATACAAATGTATAGGTGACAAAACTTGATGCTTGTTTAATGTTTTTTTTTTAGTCCTGCCTCTGAATCCAGAAACGTGGTAACGTTGGTAACCTCTGTTTTTTCCCTACGAAATGATGCTTGAATTGAAAGTCAATGTAATACAGTAGTTATATTTTCTAGGGTAGGCCTACCTGAATTGTAATTTCAGCCTGTAAAGAAACATTTTGGAACTGGGCAAATAACACAAAGATATTCTTTTAAGAGGGATCAAATTTCGTATGCCTCGCTTTTATGAACTTTACTGTTTCTGGGTCTTCCTCAATGCAAGTTTACAGTTCCTTGATTTTTTTTTAATTATTAATATTTTACATGAACTTCATGGGCCTTTTACTGTGCATGTATATTGCTTGAATTTTTATTGTGCACGGCGTTGCTTGGTTATTACTATATACAGAAATGTATGTCATACCAAGCTTTGTTATTGCTTGATGATTTTTTTATTTTGCCTGATATCTCACTGTGCATTGATATTTCTTGGTATTTTCCTGTTCATAGGTTTTTCCTGATGTCTTATTGTGCACTGATATTGTTGGTGCTTTACTGTGCTTGAATATTGCTTAAGGTATTACTATGAACTGGAATTTTCTTGGCACTTTACTGCACATGGACAGTGCTTGGTGTATTATTGTGAATGGGAATTCTTATGTGGTTTACTGTGCATGGACATTGCTTTGTTTTTGTACTGTATATGAACAATAATTAATATGTAAATAGACATCTCTGAGTGTCTTACTGTGCACGGACATTACTTTTTTTTTTACTTTGTATGGACATGGTTTAGCGTGTCTTCTTGTATATCGCCATTACCTGTTTTTCAATGTGTGAACATTGCTGTCTTATTATGCTTGGAAATTGTTTGGTGTCTTACTGAGCACAGACATTGTTTGGATTACTTCTGTATATTAGACATTTACTGTCTACTGAAAATTCACTTGGAAAGACCCCATCAACAGTGACTTTGCATCTGCTTCCTTCAGGGGTGATTTCAGTTACCTTTACATATTTAACAGGAAGCGAAAGTGTCAGAAGGGGCATTTTAAATTCCATACATTACTACCCAATGTTTCTTAACACAGATATTTGATATGTGCAATTTCCATATTTTTTAAAACGATTTTGTTCATCTCTAAGCCTGCTGTTAATTTCTTTTTTCATCCTTTTACGAATAAAAAATCTGAATATTTTCGTTCCAGCTTACATTAGCACACTACCTCTATACTTCTTTGGCGTTGGACGACTAGTTGGTAATGAAAATTCTCCTGAGATATAACAGTTTATGAATGGCCATGGTTTTGTATGTGTTTGTACAAACAATGATTTGGAGGAGGAATCAAGCTTAAACATTTATTTCATGGGGTGACAGTGCATGGCAGGTCATTTTGTTGATAGGATTTCTATTTTTGGTGCATCTAACATCAATGGCAGCAGTTACCGTACCACAAGAAACAGTCCTTACCTAGTATTCATTAAAGATCTGTGTCCCCATATCTACTAGCATAGGTACAGCTATCCAACCTGCAACTTTTTACAAGTAATGATGCGAAGGGTCATTGTGCCTTGAATATGATGTGTGACAGGGCTTGTGCAAAATGAGATGTTTTCTCATGTTGGACAAGCCCTGTCACACATCATATTCAAGGCACAATGACCCTTCGCATCATTATTTGTGCGAACCACTTGCAGAAACACTGACCATTTATGGTGTACAACCGTCCCAACTGGGCCTGGTCCAGGTAGCTTCCAAGTATTCCACGAGTATGTGAAGTCCCTTGTGGGATCTAGACTGAACAAGTAGTAAAAATAATAAAAAGCTGTAGGTTGGATAATTGTACCTTTGAGCAGATATGGGTGTACAGATCTTTAATGAATACTGGGTAAAGACTGTTTCTTGTAGTACGGTAACTGCTGCAATTGATGTTAGATGCACCAAAAATAGAAATCCTATCAGCAAAATGACCTGCCGTGCACTCTCACCGCATGAAATAAATGTTTAAGCTTGATTTCTCCTCCAAATCATTGCTTGTACAAACACATACAAAACCCTGGCCATTCATCTGATGTCTAAGCCCCATAACTTGTGATGATCAAGGTATGTTCCATTAGAGCCTGGAAAAGAGGGACTTCGTTGCCCTGCACTGCCCAACTAAAATTTCCCCATAAGAACCCAACCTTCAAGGTTCTTGGGTCTGTAGCTCTTAGATTAGGTGCAAGATCTCAAAACTGTTCCATAAACAACTTTTAGTGAAGCTTGATGAAGAAATAATTCATCATAAACAAAAATTGGTGAAGACTGCCGTCTATCTTACCATGGATTTCACCAGACAACTCATGCTACTCAGCGAATAACAACAAAAGGCAACACTCTGGAGAGATCAAAACTAAAATTCTGGAATATGTTGAAAAATGTAAAGTCCAGATAATGATTCATATTAATGGCTCGAAATCGGAATATAGAGTTGGCTGTGCTGTTGTGTTTTTGGAGATGAAGTATATGAGGTAAAACTACTAGACTATGGCTCCTGACAAGTCATCAGAGAAACGTTTGAGTTTCACTAAAACCCCACCTCTACCTCACAGGGACGGTAAGTTCATGTTTTGCCCGTGGACTTTTTCTAGCCATGGACGTGATTGAAACTTGACACCCCACACTGAGAAGTGCAGATGAAACCAGCTAAGCTACCATGACCCTTACTGTGCCCCATATATCAGAGTAAGCATTAGGTGTCGAAAAGATAAAACCCAAAGCCTATGCCATGTTAGTTTCAAATTATGGGTGCAGAATAAGAAAGCAAACAAACTGGAGTAAATGCTACCTTTGTTAGCGGGAAGAACCGCAGTGTAATGCTAATTTCATCTCTTAGCTCATTCCACATGGGACAAGACTATGCTTATTACAGAAACATCATAAAAATGTATCATGGTGTCATACCATCAATGATATGCCAGTGCCACTTCATCCAGCAAGGTTAGATGAAGGGAAAGGCATAGACGCCATGCTGTGCAAAGTAAACCAAGCTGTCACAATTGTCGCAGGCTGCTGTTCAATAACATCAAGACAGAAAGAGCACAGGAACATCTGACAGGACAGATGAGAACCAAGGCTAGGTAAAGAACCTCAGACCCTCCAAAAATTAAATGCTTTGTGTGTGAGGAAGAATATGGAAAGCGAGAGGCATCATTATCAAGTGTTTGGCTCTTCCTCTCTGGCACAGCCTGTTAATTCAGGTGCCTTTATCTAATTTCTAAGGGGATTATTTGATCGTATTTAGGATACTAAACCTGATATTTAGCTGACAGTAATTATTCCGTCTCTGGGCATAGTTAACCTGCCTGGGTTTGTTACTGGAGTTTGCGTTATCCTAGATGACTTGCCTTTGCCTGGCTTCATCTACCCAGAACTTCTGGTTGTCAGCTGCGAGATCATCAGCCACGGGAAAGCAAAGGTGGGAACTTGACATCCGGTGGTTTTGTGGTTTGCCAGCCCAGCAATAGCATTCCTTTTTATGGGGCAACATTTAAACATTCACCTTTGGTAAATATTGCCTAAAATTCTTACCAGTCCCATTCAGCCCTGTTTTTTGGCGATATCGGTAGTTTTTGTGGCCCTTTTTTTTACTCCTTCGTGGTGGTCTGGAAAGTATAAAATTCTTTTGCTGTGGCATTAAAGCAGCCTGTGCACTATAGCATAAGCTGAATAAGACCAATAAATCAATAGAGTACTAAAATGATGTAAAACAAAGTATGGTTTACAGAGTTATCATGTAGGGATAGCATCCTGAAAAAATGGCCTCTATACTAAAATTATTTTTCTTGGCAAGCACTTTTTCTTAAATAGTGATCTATACAATATTTACAATAGATTTCGTGTTTGTACCTACAACTGAAAGATTCTGACCCAAAATCACAATTATCTGCTTCCGTAGTAAGGAAAAGAAAAGAGTATTGGGCTTTTCCACTAATAATTAACACTAAACAACATAAAACCTTGAGGCCACATTAAATATTGGTCGTCTTCTTATCAAATAGAACTGGAGGAGCTAAATTGTCATAAGCTGACCGAGGATTGGGTACACGTTTTTTAGGCTTCAGAAATTTTAGTTCTAATTACATAAATCTCCGATGTACTATACTTTTTTTTTTTTACTTTTGTTTCAGGTGCGTGCAATTCCTAGAGATAATTTTTGCTAATGTGAGTATGCCATGCGTGTGTAGTTTATATATTTATATATACCTTGTTTCCAAGTTTTAGGTAATAATCTTGATGACTGATTTTGCTACTAATTTCTATAAGCACCCGCCTTCTTATATTTTCTTATTGACACTTCATTTACAAAAGCATTATTTTTAGAACTTTTTAGGAATTGGGGCTTGCTATTGTATAATATTTTATGCACAAGAACCTGATAACTGAGACAGTGTTGTTTGTATTTACGTCATGTTCTTCTGAATTGGATTGATGACATTTTAGGATAATTAGGGTAGCAGCTGATGTTCTCATGTGTTCCATTTGCAAATCTTTATATCTTTTATATCCTAGACATTATTTTATGACGAAATTACCTATGATATATTGTTTTTTTATTTTTTCTTGACACTAAACAAATCCATAACTTCAAATTCTCTGACAGGCCTAAGTATCAGAATAGGATACATGTAATAGAATTATATAAATGAAACATATAATGGTAACTTGGATTATTATAAAGAAAAAATATCTCACACGGGGTAGAATGTTTCAAATATGAGTGAATTGGGAATATATATATATATATATATATATATATATATATATATATATATATATATATATATATATATATATATATATATGTATATATATAAATAAATATATAAAATATATATATATATATATATATATATATATATATATATATATATATATATATATATGTATATATATATATTTATATATATATATATATATATATATATATATATATATTATATATATATTTATATATTCCCAGTTCACTCATATCTGAAATATTCTACCCCTGTGTGTAATATTTTTTCTTTATAATAATCCAAGTTACCATTATATGTTTCATTTATATAATTCTATTACATGTATTCTATTCTGATACTCAGGCCTGTCAGAGAATTTTAAGTTATGGATTTGTTTAGTGTCAAGAAAAAAAAATATATACAAGGAAATTAATTCTCCAGAGCCTTGCATTCATTTAACATTACTTGAGGACATTGAACACGTATCACCACGGACATCAATATTAACGAGAACAATACAGTCATTTTTTCCAGGTTCATAAGATTAACAGGTGTTCCACCATGAACTTCATTTCCATAACTCCACTTCTCAAATCCCTCAGTGGCCAGACTTTCGCCAAGAGCAACTTCATAAGTCTTGGGTGGCACGTAACACCCAACCATCTCTCCCAGCTGGTACATAATGTGATAATGCATGCTGGAGCCCAACTGGTGCATGTCCATTGGTACCTTGAAGGAGGCGGATGATTAATTGCTGATTTAGTGTGTTCTGAGAGTAAAACTCCTGGACAGATTTGTTGCTAACGAGAACGAATGATAGCCACACTTTATGATGTAGAATCATGTCTGTTACCATTTAAGGCCATGCAAGGTGATTTATCATGCAGAAAGAAACCACACCTCCAGGGTAGTCTTATAAAAATTAATATATCCATGATAAGATTTTGGCGTATAAATTATTCAAGCATTACGAAGAGGATAAAGATATTCCTCTCCTGAAGCCTTCAGACAATGTAGCAAAAGGTCGAGATAAGCAGTAATCTACCAAAGAGGGTATTTTGTTAAAGGTACAGGAAGACCTCTCAAGTACAAGTTAATGCTACCTGTCACTGACCTCAGCTTTACTTACACACGACGGTAAATTTGTGAAAAGGTTCTCTGTAACTTACATGGATAGTTTTTTGTTAGGGCTTAAGCTGACTATGGTGATAAGAAATCATCAATTCGAAGTATTGAGCATAATTTTAAACATTACTTTTAGAATTCGAGTGAAAATTATAAATTTCGGATGTAAAGAGTTTTCAACTTAATCACTTTAAAATTGGAAATAACATGGAGTGCAATGTAAAGGGAAATGTATATCGTAATAAGCAATAAAATATTTTTTATACTTGGTTAAAACTGACTTATTCTTGAATAACGAATTTTGTGCTTTTCAGAGTTTTATTTCAAATTTCCAGTCTTCATTTTGAAGTAGGGATGACGAAGTAAACTCTTAATTGCGTTGTCAAGTTGGTTTTGGATTTTTGCATCTCTCTTCACGAATGGAAGTAAAGCAATTATTTTTGCCTCCCCCCCCCACCCCCTCCCCTGCCTTTGAAACTGTGTGATCGGTCTTTGCCTAAGCAGACCTTAGCTGTTTAAACTTGGAGTATGAAAACTAAAGGTCGCTGTCAATTTTACATTTTTTCCCTACACGGTTGCCAATCAAACGAGCAGCAGCATTACCAAAACAATGCTATTAATAAAGCAAGCTGGGTGCTTATGCGAAGTCTCGTTTACTCCTCATACTCCCTGGCCATTTCATAAGCAAATTTTAAGGTCCTTACAATGAAGAGTCATAGGAAACCCGGGATCGTAACTTCCGTTGAATATTAGGGGAATCCCCGTCTCCCAGATAAAGCTGTTTCCAGCGCTCATTCTGATGGCGTTCCAAAAGGTTTTCAGATCCATTCCTGCCCTTTTAGCTGGAAGACAAGTCCTCATAGCGTTTGGTGTCCATTAAGTGAAAAATGGTAGATTTCCCAACGATTCATAGAAGCAAGCATATGACAAAATTTAAAAATAATTCTAAATATAACCTTGGCAATATTTTATTTTCTTAAATGGAGTATTACTCTTTTGTTTGAAAATAAAAAGAACTTGTTGGAACCATGATAGTAATTAAAATTAAAATTTGTTCCAGTGATGTACGTTGCTCTAATGTGGAACAGGCTTTAATATTTAGTTCTTAACGATGTCATAAACAAAAGACTTATCAAGAAGGAGAACTTCTCCGATGGAAAATAACATGAACTCCCAGCAGAAAGTTTGGCGAAGTCTTGATGAGCACTGCTGTGCCAATGAGGCCAACATAAAGCACTTTGATAAAAGGCGGCTGCTCCAGAAAAGATTAAATACGGTATTTAATATGGATATGGATTGTAACCTTGTGAACTAAATAAGATCAGTGGTATCTATGCTTTAGTGCAACTTGCACACATTAATAATTCAATATTAAAAATTACGAAATATCTGAACAGTGTGGTCTTGCCGATAAATTGACAATATAGATTTGCCAGGCTGAGTAGAGTACGGACATGGGGCTTATACTGGAGTTTATTAGATCATGACTTATTTTTCAGTGAGAATTCACCGTGTAGTTTGTCTGGAATTTCACGAATGCACGTGAAGCAACTGTGTAAATAAAAAAAATAGTAGTATATAACAAAAAGTTCAATGTAAGTTAAAATTTGCTCCTCGAATGAATAGAAAAGCTCGAACAAATATACTCACGTTGAGAACTGGGGTACAGCCGTTGCCACTTCCCCGTCTCCGCCAAGGAAGGCCACCATCTGGCCTTTCCCCAGTCCTTCAGTGCCTCCGGTGATGGCCACTCCTGAATGTGGCTCCCTTCTCTCTTTGCTATTTCAGAGTATTCCTGTCATACAAATAAGACCTCACTTAATCAATATAATGCCTTACTTGTGAACCATATAGACCACTTCAGTAAGTTGTAGGTTCAGTCATTACACGCATAATTTGTACTACATCAGTCCATTTCCCGCATTAAGCTTAAAATTTTCTTAGGTAGGCAAAAGGTTATGCAGCCTAATCCTAAATTCTAGATTACCAATAGTACTTACTTGCCTGGCTTGTGTTGCTGTAATCTTGTTTAGAATTTGCCTGTAGCTTGTTATTGGGAAGGCATAGCTTTGCAGGTGCTGTCGGTAGGACCGAATCCTCTAAATCTCTAATCATATTTTAAACAGGCAGGGATGCGGAAATACATAAAATCCTTTCATAGTAAGTTATATTCTTCAAGTCATATTTTGATCAGAGAAGGAAAAATGGCAAAACAAACGGTCTCGACGGCCTTTCAGTCAAGTCCTGACCAATTTTTCTCCGCTCATATTTTATTTTGGTTTATGTTGCTTAGTATTATGTTATTAGTGTTTTGTTGAATATAATCTGCTTAGATATTGTAGTCCACTTTCTGGATCCTAATAATCATAAAAAATTATATGATTGAAAGGCTTTGCGCATCTGTGTTGACATGCACCCCAATCTCTTACTTATTGATAGGATTCACCAGATTTGGACATTGTTGCATCTGTGTCCATCCCCTTTCTCTTAATAGAAAAATATGAAAATGGTCTGCAAAGAAAGATGGTTGAATCCCATCAGTCAGCTTACCTTGGTGACTGTGCTTGACAGTATTTTCTGCCAGCCTTGTCATAGTCTTGTTGCTGCCTTCGTTGAATGACCAATTCAGACTTTATTCTTAAGAGTATCGAGTATCCCATCAGGTCATTTCCCCGTTGCCTGGTTCAAATGGACGAAAAACCTTGCTTGTGCGATAGGTCATTGGCTGGAAAGCACTCTTCCCACCCACACACTCCCCCTACCACTCTCGGCCCTCAACTCAATGTGAAAAATTAACATCCCAGTTTCATACACATCCATATTTTGTTTTTCTGTATTTTAGTATATTTCTGTACATGCAGTCTCTCTCTCTCTCTCTCTCTCTCTCTCTCTCTCTCTCTCTCTCTCTCTCTCTCTCTCTCTCTCTACATAGAATAAAGCGGGTTCATTTTATTCACTACGTTTAGTAAATCAGTTAACAGGTCTCTTAAAGTCACTCGTGATTATCGTGAAGTCACAGCACTCTTTGTAGCAACTGAACAGGCTGAATTAAACCCTACTACGCCCGTTAAACTCTTACATGTCCGCAACAAATCCATCTCACCGAAAATGACGACGTATGCGTTTTCAGCAGCTTCTCTTGGTGGTCTTCGCTCGCGGGACATCCTTCAGACCCGTATCGAAACTGGCACTGTTGATATCGAAGACTTCGGTCACAAGATACCCAAGTTTGACGAGGCTGTTTTTTGTGGCACTTCCTACAAAAAGGTCTTTGTATTACTGCGGAATGAAAATTTGCTAATCAGTTATAATACAATTTTTCGTAATACCTCCAGATGACGTCATCCAATCTCATGACTAGCATATGCTTAGGTCAGTCAGGTAATTCATTTGTTACAATACTATTAGCTTTCATTTCCTAAAGCAATGATGGATGAAATGAGTCGCATAGCCATTATTCAAAGGGTCATTTTGAATTCTCAAAAGAAAACCCTGTCCGGGTGATAGCATATGCCCCTATAGTTTAAGAAATACTGATTTTGACCTTAAGCCCGAATTTGCAAGAGTTGCATTAAGGTCTATCACGTAAGGAGAAAAATAAAACGAACAAGTATTTTGGGTAGCGTTGATAATTCCCAAAATCAAGTTATCCACAACCGGCAACGAAACAATTTTGTTAGCTTACGGTGTCTCATTTGCTATGTCTATATTTGATTAAAAAGAGGCAGTCTACTGTTTTGGAAAACGAATTTAAGTGCAAATATATTTCAAAACTTTTTCGTACTTGATTTCAAGAAATACTGGTAAAATTAAAGGGACATAAATTCCTTTGGGCAATTTTCAAAACTTCTCTTTCAAGATATTTTATCACATTACGCATTCATTTTTCCTATTTCAAACTGTCTTACCTACATTACCGAGACCAACGACTCCGACCCTTGCATCTTGACTGGTCCTTGACAAATATCTCATTTGAAACTGCCACCTGGAAAGGTTGGAACAGGAACGTACTACACTTGACAACGTCTGAAAATTTAAAAGAATTGGTTTTGGAGGTAGCAATAGTCTTGCTGTTGTAAGCTCTACTCCTTCCAATTTCTTTAGATCACTCCGCCTGCACATTGTATTTTTAAATCAATCCATATTTTAAAAATCACTCCACCTTCTTTTTTTCAAGATCACTCCTCCTTCCGATTATTTTTTAATTACTCCAGATTATTGTTTAAGGTAATACTTGTTCTTACTTTATTAGACCACTCCTCCATATCATTTTTTAAATCACTCCTTACTACTTGTTAAATCACTCCTTCTTCCTATTTTCTTAGTAAATTACGACAGATTATTGTTTAAACCACTATCAATTCCAACCATTTTTCGTGTCATTCCTCCTTTATACTATATTTAAATCTCTCCATATTATTTTTAAATCTTTCTAGATTGTTTGTAAAGCAATATTCCTTTTTATTTTTTTTACACACTACTCCTTAATTTTCAGTTCACTCCTCTTTCCTAATATTTTTCAAATCACTCCTTCCTGTTCTTTTAGGTCACTCTTCCTTCATATTTGTATATCACTCCCCATTATTTTTAAATCACTCCATATATTTGTATATGACTCCTCTTCCTGTTTTCTTTAGATCATTCCTGTTGTTGTTAAGCCACTCTTCCTCCTATATTTTTGAATAACCTGTTTTTGAAATCACTCCTTCCATATATACTCTTCCTCCTATATATTTTGAATAACTTTCCAAAGAATGAATGTATATTTTCGAAAGTCCAAATCACTCCTTCCTGTTCTTTTTAGGTCAATCATATTTGTATATCACTCCCCATTATTTTTAAATATCCATATATTTGTATATATATACTCTTCCTCCTATATTTTTGAATAACTTTCCTGTTTTTGAAATCACTCCTTATATATATATATATATATATATATATATATATATATATATATATATATATATATATATATATATATATATATATATATATATATATATATTGTAGAAAAAGAATGAATGTATATTTGTCGAAAGTCCAAAAGCAGCAATTTTGTCTATTAGTGCTAAGTACTACTTGAGAGAGTTGAGTCCATCCGTAAAAGTAAAAGACAAAAATCCACATACGTAGGAAAATGCTAAGGAAAGAAAAGTTAAGTATATCTTAGTTTAACCAGACCACTGAGCTGATTAACAGCTCTCCTAGGGCTGGCCCGAAGGATTAGATTTATTTTTACGTGGCTAAGAACCAATTGGTTACCTAGCAACGGGACCTACAGCTTATTGTGGAATCCGAACCACATTATAGCGAGAAATGAATTTCTATCACCAGAAACAAGTTCCTCTTGTTCTTCACTGGCCGGTAGGAGATTCGAACTCGCGACCAACAGAGTGGTAGCTGAGAACGGAACCCGCTCACCGAGCGAGGAACTTAAAAAAAATGCTAAGGAGTGAAATATAAAGTGATTAAGTTAGAGTATTGGCTTTTACTTCATTGTAGACTTAAACCACATCGGTAGGATTTAGGTATTGAGGTCTATGATAAGTATCAGTCACAATTTAGGCTTTTCGACGGCAAAGTGTTAAAATTGTTACTTATGTGATTTTACTTAGGATCTTTGAACTAAACTGGTAGGCTGAAATGAATCAACTGTTCTTTTTTTAACTAATTTAATTTTGACTTATGAAATTTGTTGGTTCCCTTATAAAAATTCAAGAGTGCGCTTTCTTTTTTTTGTGTGGGGTGGATTTCAATCTTGTTAGGTAAGAGTCACTACTACTATCTCTGAAATCGTGTAGTGAGAGTGAAATCCCCATGGGAGAAGCACCACCTGATTTCTTATTCGATAAGTTCATCGAGGTACGTGTGACCGTGAAATATGTTAACCTAAGGCACGGGGCTGATAAGGTCTGTTGCTACAGGAAGTAGATACATAATTACTTTGGTGTACTAGAATCTTTTGGCGATCTACACTGAGGCAGGTCATGGTGCTATTTGGGCCGTGGGCAGAAAGTCCCTGGTGTCATACATGGGTCAAATAAGTGGTTATAGAACTGGCGTACTTGAAGTATAGTTTTATTTTAGAAGTGTAAATGTATATTAGATAAATTATTAAATTATAAATGAGGAGCTGTAAGTGTATATAAATGGATAGGTACTGCTCACGGTCGTCCGTTACGTAACTAAGAGAGGTTGGATTTTTACTATTCTTTCAAGATTTAAAATACCATACACCATAACTGAACACTTGGCTCTCGCTAATTCCATCTCTCTCTCTCTCTCTCTCTCTCTCTCTCTCTATATATATATATATATATATATATATATATATATATATATATATATATATATATATATATATATGTGTGTGTGTGTGTGTGTGTGTGTGTGTGTGTGTATATATATATATATATATATATATATATATATATATATATATATATATATATATATATTTTGTTGGATTTCCACCTCAGTTATCAATACTGAGCAATAATTTTTAATTAATCTGTATATTATAGGCACTGAAAAATTTATAGATTTAAACAGAAAAGAAATGTGTGGAAGGCCTATGCACAGCTCGCCCTCAAAAGGATTTGACTAGAATAAAAAGAAGAGATCGTGGATTATCAAAGCTTGGGAAGGGAAGGGACGAGTTTTACAACAGTTGAATGTAAATAACTTCGTATTCGATTCAGACCAAGCCAACTGTTAATGCTCTTAACCTTGGGAGCTGAGAACACTTCACATGTTCGATAACCACGTCGAAAAAGTAAAAAATTGTAATGTAATCTAAAATTATTATCTTACAGTCTCTATAAGTCGATGTTTTTTTGGGTATTTACCTTTAAAATTCCTCAAGTATCATTATATCCTCAAAGAAAGTGTAAGGTGGAGGGAACTATTATTAAAGCACCCTTGCACTTCAAGATACGAGGCGCTACTTTTATATCTGGTTGCCAAGTATTTAATTTCCTTTGACTCATGCCTCGATAACATTTAAAGTACTTGAAAGTTTGCAAAGTATGTAAGGCAAGCTTTCAGAAATGCTCTCACTTCTGAATTCATGGATAAAGAAATCTTTACCCCTTGGCAACTTTATCGGAAAAGTAAAAACTTTTCGGGTTGCATATAGACAATAAAAATTCTAAATCACATAAAGACAAATACACGGTCAACTTCTTACAAAACTATGTTTAGGTTCATGTCCTCCTCTCAGGGGCGTCAATTCAGATTTTTGTTGGTGGGGGGGGGGGGGCGGCAAAGATGGTTTGGCGAGCGAAGCGAGCCTAACCAGCTGGGATTTTTTTATTTTGAGCTATTTTATGTGCTTTTTGAAGCCACATGAGCAAGGTATTTCAGCAAAATAGGCAGACAAACAAACATTGTGTGTGATAGAGAAATATAGATAGACAGATAAATAGATAGACAGACAGAAAGACAGACAGGTAGATAGATAGATATAACAATGTGGTGACACGTTTGAATTTCGGTAGGAATAATGGAAAACCCGCTGCTGTTACTTCTTGGGGCTGGGGGTGTGAGGGGGGGCAATTTGAGGTTGGGGGCAGTTGCCCCCCAGACCCCCCCAAATGACGCCCCTGCCTCCTCTTCTTTTTTTCTTCTTTTTCTTCTTTTCAGCTTAGTCCCTAGTCGAAGTCGCTGGTTTTAACCAGCCTCAGCCAACTGTTTCTATCTTGAACAGCTCATTTCATAATTAGTTTTTGGCTCGTTTTGCGGACGGATGTCCTTCCTGACTCCAACCCTCCCTAGTTATCCGGACTTTGAGCCGGCTTGCTTCCTCGGAGGCCAGGGTATGTTTGTGCATATGTAATGCTGAGAAAGGTGCACAAGAAAGACATACAGGTGAATTGACACAGAAGACCAATATGGAGATTAATTAAAACCACCAGGTTCTTCCAGTCTTCAAAAAGAAGGAAGATGACACACTGTCCACCCATTTTACTTTTGCTGTTGTTCACTTGCTTTGAACAGAATACTTTGGTAAATCATAGTCTCTGGGATCTTCAATCCGATCGAGCTGTATTCTTATTCTGTAATTTGTCCACCTTTACCTTCATGCAAATTGTTGACCAAGATGTTGATATCAGGTAGAAAAGACTTAAATGAAATGTAAAACAAAAAATTCTGAGTTGAAGGTAAATTCAATTTGGGATCTTGCCAACTGTCATTTGAGAATGGAAGATTGCATCATGACAAAAACATGTATTATCATTATCAGCCCTAATAATGTCAGGCAGATTTCCCCTTTACAGAATTAAATGTGGAATGAATTCTCTGCGCATTCTTCTGTGCTGGGCACTTTCTGCCCAATTTCCATCTAGCCTAGGTCTTCATCCATGCCTTTCTCTTTTTTTTTCCTCCGCAGTAGCCTGTGTCATAATTCCAAATATAATACTTTCCTGACTAATTACTCCTCTCCTCTTACGTGCCATAATATATTCCGTGGGTGCGTTCTTAATTATTTCCAGTCTCTGGATGGCTACATCCAAGATACACTGTAGGCATGAATCATAGCAGTTTGTGATCACACCTGCACAATATTTGCTGCTTTGATAAACAAAAAAAAAAAACATTAAAAGTTTAATAAATTGAAAGTCTCAATCTTCAGATTCAAAATGTTTTCATAGAAAGTCTACAATAACTGTTAATCATGTGTAATATTTGTGTATGATGCATTGACTGTTTTAGTGGTTAATCTTGAAATGGTTCTGAGTCCATGCACTATATGTAATTTCACATTGTTTGCCCTCAAGATCACGATGACATTGCATTGACGATCGTACCAAGTTGCTCTGGAAGCAATAAAACTTACTGACACTCCAGAAAAGAGTTTCCTCTCTGATTTTGTAGTTTCTTTAAGATTCATACTGTGTATCTCAACCCTCACCATTAAGATGGGTAATGGCTGCAATATAAATAGGGGTAGATGACACCAATGACATTTTGGAAACGTTAAGTATTAGGGATTTTTGAGAGGGTAGAATTGTTTAAACATTTTGCTGTTTGTTGTATGACGTTGCTTTTTTTTCTTGAGGGGGGATTGGTGGGTTAATCTCAGCTTCTCTATGGTTTATTAAGTGTCTGAAAAGGCAAAGGCCTACTTTTGCTCATCAAAATTAAAAGATAAATAAATACACCAACAGTTCATTACACTTCACAGTATCCTAAGATACCAGACTCAAGTTGCTTAATTTACTAGCCATATGTATGAATGCATGTATTTAGACAAGTGTCTGTGTGTTGAAACACTGCTTTGTCTCATTTCATCGTTTAATTTGTGAATGGTCCATGCAGCTCCTCACTGAACTTTGTATATTTTAAGAAACCTTTGTGTTTATTGTGTTCAGTAATCTGGCTGCTGTGTTTGTGTTGCCAGAAGTTGCATACCAGAAATTTCCAGAAATGACTTGTTTTACATACAATTAAAAATAAAAATACAAAAAAACATTTATATAATTGTTAGTTCTTATCGAGAAAAAAATTAAGATTTATTTTGACACAAGAAAGACAATAGTTATTTTGAGAGACTTACCAGCTGACAGGGGAGAGCAAATTATTTTGTGTTGGGAAAAAAAGGACAAAGATAAACACTGAAATTAAACCGTTAAAAGATATAAATGCGCTATTTTTTTTTTTTTTTTAGTTAATACAAAGCATCTTATTCTGAATTATTGGAGCTGCAAATTATGTTCACTGGAGTGTTCGATGTAGTTTTAATGTATCACCAGTCATAATTTTATATAGAATTCTCCAAGTTCCGTAACTTTCACAATCCATTCTTAATACATAGTGAGCCATTATTAATTTTATAATCCATATTAGGCTACACATTGAACAAAAGAAAAAATATTCACTCGGTACTTGAACTCATACTTTATACCTTACTTATTCACAAGAAGTTGCTAGTTACTGCTTGAAAACTATCTAGTTCTGATTCGTTAAATCCTCATAGATTTTAATCGTATGCCTTTTTCAGAAGTATCAATTACCATTCAATCCAAGTTGGCCTCATATTTTGTATAACGTTTCAAGTGTTGTGCTTCATTTTTGGCCGTTTTTAATTTTGAAATGTCTATAACATGTTTTACATGACGACCTGACAAAAATGTAAAATTTTTCACTAATATCTAAATTGTTTCGTCTTTCATACAACAAATAATTTTTTTAACTTTTATTGCCTTTTTAACAATATTTCAGAGTGCATCGTGTTTTACTTTAAGCGTACATCACCTTTTAAAAGTCACCTGACTGCTTCCTTTACCCAGACAATGTCACACGGGCTAATAGCAGGCAGGACCCACTGCTGGCTCGTCGATGACAGATGACAAGGACCTTGTTTGATACGACACAACATTAATTTAATTGTTTCAGTTTTGTATCGACTTTCTTTTTTATGTTAGTCTTCCGGTAACCTAATCATTCATCAGTGTAAGTTATTTTGTAAAAAAAGAAATATCGCCTCATATGCCACAACTGAAAGTTAATTTTCTATCTGTTGCGAGGGTAAGAGATATATTTCTGTTATGTTGAACAATAGCTTGACGTAAACTGTAATGAAGACTACTCAGAATACTGCAGACATTCAATACATTAAATGAAATTTGTCTTCAGGTAACGTAGTATATACATATATATATATATATATATATATATATATATATATATATATATATATATATATATATATATATATATATATATATATATATTAAAATAGCACTAAATATTAAACTGCTCTTAGTTTACAACCTATAAATCATTAGTGTGTAGTAATTAATTATTGTATATTTTACTTATATGACTAAAAATATTTGTATATACAAAAATTATATACCTTAGACAGAGTATTTATCCCAAAAGCGAGAATTATTATTATAGTTGCTAGGTAATGTTTTGATTTTATTTATTCTAGGAATGTTTACGTAAACATTGAGCAAACTTCACGATAAAAGAAAATAAAAGTAATTTTTTAACATATGTCTTTTATCACTTTGGAAAACATTTTTCGAGACACGGAAAATCCAAGCTTAAATCTTCGATGAGAAAAATAAGCTAACCAGTTGCTATTTACGGTTTATTTACAGCAGATTATATATTTACTTTAAGTGTCAATAGATGTCAATAGCGGCGTTGGCTCATATTTCCAAAGATAAAGAATTTAAAAATACGAAAATATCGTACATCGCTTGATAGATTATTTATCCAGCATATTCATGTTTTAAAGAAGAACTTATAATATATAACCGCAAAATGGAATATTTCTAGATGTAATTCTAGTCATCCTTCTTATATGTGACTAAGCTATCGCGGTTTATATTTTTCATATCTGGAAAAAGACCCTGTCGAAAGGATCAAGAAATCATCGCTATTCAAATAGTTCGAGACACTACTTATTAGCAATTACACTTCATGGATCCCCAGGTAATCACTAGCCACGTGGTATTTTGTTGTATGAAACAATTCTTCTTTTGGGATGAATATAAGTAGTTTCAGGTTGGTTCTTTGTATATTGGTTATATTGAGGCAGTGTGTAAATGTAACTTGCAGGGAAATGGTACCAAATTACATATCCTGTTTGTAGGCGTCCTACTGAGGTAGCGCACCTTGAGGAAACACTATAGCCTAGTGAAAATCTTATGTAGAGTGGACTTTGGCTTTAGTCTAAGAAATACGGTTAGAGAGGTGCAAGTATAAATCTTTGCCGATCTTAGGTTAGGCTACCCTGCTGCTTAACACTTGAAATCCTCAGAATTAGGGAGTTGAAAATTAATGGCTCTAACTCTGCCAAGTTATGACTGGTAGTTGTTTTCTCAGGGAAATTTTTGTTTTAATATTCTTAAACAAATGTTTAAGTATAGCATAGAACATAGTAATTTGGTAATTCTTTACAAAAGGTCCTCATCAATATTTGGTGTTTGACCTTACTAAAATAATACAAAACCCCTTAATATGTACAGTAACTTAACACAACCACCTAACCTAACCTAGGGCGCTGTGCCCCTACCTAGGCTTAGCGGGGGGGCTTTGCCCTCCATGCGACCCCCCCTTAAGGGCACAACCCAACACATCAAACAAACACCAAATATTGATGCGGACCTTTTGTAAAGAATTACGAGTAATTTTAAGTGTTAGCCTACAAGTTGAGCAAGCCAGAAGACACTGGAAACAGATGGATTACCAAGAGTCTGACTGTGGTGTTGGGGAAGAGGGAAATGGGCATTAAATAGCGTTTGTTCCAACTATAATACCACAACTCGGTATTGGAGTTTATATGCAGAGCTCTTAAGCTGCAGTGATGTTAAAATTATATATGTAAAAAGTTGAAAATGGAAAGGAGAGACTTTCAGATACTACTCCTTATCCCTCATCAGTCCTAGGCTACTAAGCGTTAAAACAGTGTAGGGAACGTTAAGACAACAACAGGAAACTGGTATAAAGCAGATTCTTGTAACAGCGTTGGTCAGGTAACCCCGGTTCAATTGTTTCTGTTGGTGAGACGGTTGGAAGAGCAAAGTGGTCGTACGGGTGATTCCAGCTCGTCAGACGCTCCATCTCTGCCATGACTTTCAGCTATAGCAACTTCAGTCATCTGGGATAAAAGAGAGGTGGGAGCAGCATCAGGGGTCTCACAGTCACCAGAAACGTGAATCTTAAAATCATCGACAGAGTGGCCAATTAGTGAATTCAAATTGGTAATTCTAAGCCGGCTGTCCGCGTTGAGGTAGCCTATGGGAAGTGACGTTTTCCTATGTTATTTTACCTGCTGAACAAGAATGTAAAATATTTTGTCGGTTGGCTGTAACTAAAATGTTATTGACCCTTGAAAACTGCACATCTGTACCAGTGGGCAGAGAGAACCGCCAGTGGGTCGCACACAGCTTAAGGTTAAATTACAGTTTAGCAGCAGCCGACCGGCCAAATATTACCTTAAACTCTTGTAAAGCAAGTAAAATAACAGAAAAACGTCAATTGCCATAGTCTAGCTCCACTGCAGACTATTCGAAGCTTTCACAAACGGGAAACAAAACATTACTGTGCACCTTATCTGCATTTTTAAAGATTACTGCAAGCTTGTATGTTCTGGCAAGAGGTAATTACTTTAAATTCTTGTTCAGCAAGTAAAATAACATAGGAAAACGTCAATTGCCAGTCTCTTGCAGCTCTCGCTAAGCGCAGAAAACCGGCAAGCAATTGGCCACTGGTGAGTGCCTACTGAGTGGTGATTGGCGAACCAAAAGCTAGCGCATGCATGTTAAGGATTAGAATCAATACTACTACTTATGAATGAAAAGTGCCCTTGGAATAGCTCCCACTATCCATTTATTCGCCCTTCTTTTACGCTTGTTTTTTGTGTTCCAAGTGACATATATAACAGGAAATACAACAATAAGGTACCGAAATCTTTTCCCAAGTTATTTACCGCACCAAAAAAACCCAAATTTCCAACAGGTCTCCCTTACTGTTAGCTATTCTCAAAAGGGTTTTACCACACCAGTTCTAAGATAATTTACGGCTTAATTACAGCCGAGCGACAAAATATTACTTTAAATTCTTGTTCAGCAGGTAAAGTTCTAAACGTCAACTGCCATAGCTAGCTCTTGGACAGCTGGCTCTTCATCAGTGAAGGTTTTGTTCCCTTCAAAAGCACACCCCTTTCTTATAGGGACCCCTTCCACTAAGCGACAGACACCAGCATCTCCACTCTTAAATATGACAGAGGCATCATTCCAGTTGATGTTGTGACCTGGAATGAACGAATGAGAAGCCAGGACATTATTCGGTGCATGGAGCTCGTAGGCCCTATGATCAGAAAGTCTTACATCCAAACCCTGCCCACTTTCTCCATAGTATTTTTGAGGGCAATTGGCACAGGTTTTTGTAAACACCAGGTGTTTCCCTAATACTATTTTTATTATTACACACCAACCTATTTCTAATTGTATTTTGGGTAATTCTAAGCCGGCTGTCCGCAGTGAGCTAGCCTATGGCAGTTGACATTTTCCTATGTTACTTTACCTGCTGGACAAGAATATAATATAATATTTTGTCAGTCGGCTGTAAATTCATTGAAAACTGCATGTCTGTACCAGTGGGCAGAGAGAACCGCCAATGGGTCGAGCACAGCTCAAATTCGTTGGTTGTGGAAGGCTACAGGGGACGATCAGGACATCCTCTTTGGATTTCACTCCTTGCTCCGGGGGGGGAATTTTTTCCTACGGAGCGAGCAGTGGCTCCCTCTTTTGACCTGACTTTGTCTTCAGGTTTGGCAGTGGGGACTTCACTCGGTAGGTAGGTTGCAGACCTCTCCTCTACCTGGTTTTACCTGGGTCTTCCTGGCATTCTGTCATTGGAGGGCCTGATTTCCCATCTGTCTGGCGCTCCTGTGACTACCCACGCTGCGGCCACTTCCACCTCATCAACTGTCACTATGACATCATTTGCCAAGTTACCAGTGACTGTCATCTCATACTTGGGTACCCAGGTATCAGCCGCGCCGGCCTCTCTCCATTCCTTGCTGCTGCCACCTGGCTTCCTGGCCCTGCTATCCCTGTGTGCTGTTGATGACCTACGCACATTCCCCACTCCGGTCCCGGCTTCTGGCTTACCTAACTCTCGGCCAGGCCTGGCTCCTGTTCCTGCTCCACCCGTACCGACCACCCATTTCTCAGCTTCTGGCTTACCTGGCTCCCGTGCTGCTCTGCCTACCCAGTAGTTGCTAGTCCGATTGTTGACGTCTCCGCTGCCCGGTTTGCTCCTCCTTCTCTGGCCCCCCCTGGCTTCTCCTGCGTCTTCTGCTGCTCCCTCCTGGTTGGGGGACCTGACCGCCATCCTGAAGAAGATGATGAAGAAGAAGTCGAAGGAGAGGTCTCAGAAGGTGTCATCATCTTCATCGTCTTCGTCTTCATTGTCCTCGTCTTCATTGTCCTCGTCATCTGCTACCTCTTCCTCTTCTTCTGAGGCTCGTTGGCCGAAGAAGAAGGCTGTCTCTCCCCCCCAAGAAGTCTTGCCCTGAGACTTCTAAGGGACTGCCTCCTTCCACAGGGAAGGCAGTGGGATCTCTCGTCAGCTCATCCTGGCCCGCGGGCCAGGGAACCGATTAGTTGACCCCCAGGTCAGTCGTCTCAGGAGCCAAGGGTGTACAGACCTCGGTTTTCACTCCAGTTGCCATGCCAAAGAAGTCTGCTTCTAAGGCTGGCACTGTGTCAGACACTTGTTCGTGAGCTGTGCTGAGTACCTGGGTCTCTAAGGAGACTTGGGTACCCTGGACTGGTATCGGAGAGACCTCTCTCCATACCGACAAGGGCACAGGACGAGGGAAAGAGCCCGGACATGCAGGTGTCTTGGCTCTTCCTGCTGGCACTTCCACAAGTGCCAAGCAAGTTCCCAGGAAGGTGCTTCGGCCTCTCAAGCCTGAACACCTGGCAAGACGGAGAAGAGGTCCCCTGCTCAGTCTTCTCGCTAGGTTTCGGCCTCAAAGAAGACTGGGGCCCGTCTAGAGGACAGCGCAAGTTCTCGCCAGCCAGCCATGCATTCGACTATGCCCAGTCCCTGGCCAGGTTCGCATGGCCAGCCTGGCTTGGTGGAGTCAAGCACCTAGCTCAACTTGAGTGAACCACTCTGCTCTCCTTGGGACAAGGCTTTGCCGAGGCAAAAGCATTCTCCTCGACCTGAGTTGCCATCATCATCGCGGGTTTGTGACTGCTCTCGGCCCGTTGTTCCTGCTGGTTCCGCCAGCAAGACCAGCGTGGATGCCTGATCCTCCTCGCCTGTCCCCTCAACTTCCTGGACTTCCATGTGAGTCGGACAGGAGGAACTCTGTTGAGTCGTCTCCCCAGAGTTCAACTACAAAGGCTTACGTTCCTGGCTCGGTTCTTGGATTGACCAGATCGTATGCCCACATAGTACAGGGAGGATCCCAAGGGTCTGCCAAGCTCTTCCTCTTGCGGGGAGAGTAGATCGGGAGGACCGTGCCCTGGTCCGGTTGATGATCCATTTTTAATTTCTTTGATAGCCTGCACAATATCACCTTCACTAATATCTATGTCCGATAAATATTCCTTATTTTCATCTCTTATTCCTGTATCATTATCTTCATTATCAATTCTAGGTGTAAATTCTCTCTTATACCGTTCCGCTAGCCTTTGGGCCAGGCTAGCACTTCTTCGGCCCCAAAGAAGTCCCAGACTTCGAAGGGATCCCATCGGAACACCCAGCCTTCTTCCTCCAGAAAGGGTGGGTATTCGCGCCCCTTTCAGCCCTCCTTCCGTTCTGGTAAAGGGGGCAAAGGGAAGAAGGGGAAACGCTAGGGGCAGCGTTCCCCCTGACTGCTGCCGAAGGTGGGGGGTGCCTATCGAGCCATTGGGCAACATGGCAGCAATACGGAGCAGAGACCTGGATCTGGGTAGTGGATGTCCTTCAGGAGGGATATCTACTACTCTTTGAGTCTCAGCCACCCCTCACCATCACACTGGTCCGTCTCCGCACCTACATTCCTGGACCTCCGAAGGACATCACACTAATGCAAGAAGTGCAAGCCATGCTGAGCAAGGGTGCTTTAGAAGTTGTGTCGGATCTGTCCCCAGGCTTTTACACTGGATTATTCTCGTAGAGAAAGCCACGGGCAGTTGGAGACCTGTCATAAACCTCCCTCCCCTGAACCGTTTTGGTCCCCAGACTCGGTTCACAATGGAGACGGCACGATCCGTGCTCGCCTCCATCAGGGAAAACGACTTCATGCTTATGGTAGACTTGAAGGATGCTTATTTCAAATACCCATTCATCCGTCCTCTTGCAAGTACCTCCACATTATCCTCGGGGAGACGGTCTTCCAATTCAGGGCACTCTGTTTCAGGCTCTCGACCGCTCCCCAGATGTCCACAAGCGTGTTCATTGTAGTGTCAGCTTGGGCCCATTCGCACGGGATGTGTCTGTTGAGGTATCTCGAAGATTGCTGGCCCTGGCGAGCTGCTACAGGACGGGGATCGGCTCCTCGAGTTTCGCCACGATCTTGGGATCGTAGTAAATCTCAAGAAGTCGGATCTCAACCCCAAGCAGAGGATAAAGTATGTGGGCATGCTGATAGGTTTGGTAGCACTGAAAGTCTTTCCCTCAGACTCTCATATCAGCAAGTTCTGGAAAGCAGCACAGCTGTTTCTGTCTCGACAGGAACAGCCAGCTCGGCAGTGGCAAGTCATCATCGGTCACCTGTCGTCGTTGGAGAAGCTGGTCCCTCATGGGTATCTTCACCTTTGGTCTCTGCAGTGGAGACTAAAGGAGTTTTGGTCTCAGTCTCAAGACCCCCAGTCCTTTCTCATTCCTCTTTCTGAGGAGGTGAGAGAGGACGTAGACTGGTGGATGGACGACAGGAACCTTTTGGTAGGAGTATGACTGCATACTTCCCATCCGGACATGCTTCTGTTCTCAGACGCATTGACCAAGGGATGGGGCGCACGCCTGGAGGAGTTGCTGACTTCGGGAGTGTGGCACCGAGACGACAAGCACCTTCACATCAACATCCTGGAGCTCAAGACAGTCTTCCTGGCTCTTCAAGAGTTCCAGGATCGAGTGATGGATGGTACTGATGAGCGACAATACGACAGTAATGGCATATGTCAACAAGCAGTGTGGTCTAGTGTCCCTCCCGCTTCATCAGTTGACTATGCAGGTGCACGAATGGGTGCTGGCTCATTTGGTAGAGCTGTCAGCCAGTACATTCCAGGCAAGAGGAATGTAGTGGCAGACAAGCTCAGCCACCAGAATCAGGTGATCGGAACAGAGTGGTCCCTTCACCCGGAAGTCGCGGAAAGGTTGTTCGACCTGTGATGGTACAACAGAAAACTTCAGGTCTTCTGCTCAGTCGTGCCAGACCCATGGGCCGCTGTGGAGGGCGCATTCCAATATCCATGGGACAATCTCTACATCTACGCCGTTCCTCCGTTCTGTCTGATTCGCAGGGTGATCAGCCAAGTGATGATCACCCCGAATCTCAGAATGATTGTGGTGGCTCCCAAATGGCCTCAGGCCGTTTGGTATTCTGACCTGCTAGCTCTCCTCACCAACCTACTGTGTCAACCCCACATCGAGTGGTATCGCCTCAAGCAACGGAGATCGCTGGATACCTCAGACGATCCTCAAGCAGTATACCAAGGAAAGTGGTCCATCTTCTATTGTTGGTGTCGTGGACGGGGTATCTCTCCGGTCGGAGCAACTGTTCAGCGGGTCATGGACTTCCTCGTCTTTCTTTGCCAAGAGAAGCCTCTCACCATTTCAGCAGTAAAGACTATCAGGCTGCACTTAGCCTAGTCTTGCAGCTGAAAGGGGTAGATATCTCCTCATCCTACCAGATATCTCTACTTATGAGAAGCTTTGAGAGGTCTTGCCCACCCAGGGACCTCAGGCCCCCTGCGTGGGATGTGACTCTCATTCAAAGAGCCTGACTCGCACACCATATGAGCCTTTACAAGAGTTGTCAGACAGGGATCTGACCCTCAAGACCATCTTCTTGCTTGCCCTGGCATCAGCAAAGAGAATTGGCAAACTTCACGGACTTTCCTTTTATGTTAAACACTCGAGGGGATGGGGATCGGTTACGCTTGACTCTGTCCCAGACTCTGTAGCGAAGACTCAGATCCCATTGGTCCCTGACGCTCGGTTCAAGTCCTTCACGATCCCATCTCTGGAGAACTTTGTTGGTAATGACCCAGACAAGATGCTACTGTGTCCTGTTAGAGTGCTGTGGCGCTACTTGAAGAGAACTCGCCATCTTCGGCCTGAGTGTTGATGACTCTTCGTTGGTGCTGTCTCGACCAAGAAAGAAGTGTCCAAAGACACGATTTCTCTCTGGATTCGACCAAGAAAGAAGTGTCCAAAGACACGCACAATGTCTCTCTGGCTTCGTGAGACAGTAAGGAGAGCGTATTCTGCTGCTGGAGAAGATGACACCGGTACGCTCCGCCCGAGAGCTCACGAAGTACACAGCATTGGTCTGTCCCTTGCATTCCGGAAGAACTTGTCGGTCCCACAGGTTTTGAAGGCAGCTGTGTGGTCCCAACAGACCACCTTCACTTCCCTTTACTTCGGGATATTGCCCACAAGTCCTTGGACACTTTTTCCTTGGGTCATGTGGTGGCTGCTCAACAAGTTGTGTAGCTTACCTGGCTCCTCTAACAGGACAGGTTGCATCTTGCCTAAGATGTATGGTTGTGGATGGGAGAGTGAATGTGGAGTGACTGACCCCTCTCTCTTCTCTTCATCTCAGCTCTCTTGTTATGGGCAGGGAGCAGACATGCCATTACGTGTTGGATCTGGTAGTCAATGCAGGTAAGCACTCAACTAGAGCTTCCATTCTATTTCCTTTCAGGATCATGGAAGGAAACCTTCTCCTTCCTCTAGCAAGGGGAGGAAGGAGATCATGACAATAAGACAAACCCAATGCTTGTATTTGCCTTAATGTCACCGACTACAAGGTTCTTCCTAGCCTCCTTTGCTTGAACTGACGTTTCCTCATTCATGCAAAGTCTGACAATTGATCTCACGTTTCTTACAACCCGATCATTTTGTCAGAGGCAGTTTTCCCTTCCTTGCTCTATTGAACAGGAAGGGAAAACAAGGTGGGGCCAACGCCAGTCAACTCATAGAGACTCACTCAGATTCCCCCCTCCAACCAATTAGTCTTCCTTATGTAAAGGACCAATGGTTTGTATACCTGTATTGTGTCAGAACAAATCGCAATTTTTTTTAAAGTAAATTGTATTTTTCCTAACTATACACCCTGAGATAGTTTACATGTCATGCCCACCTCATGTCGCCCCTCAATCTGACGCCTGGGCCGAAAGGCAGATTGGAATGTTTACATCCGGGCAGGTGGGACTCCCACCTCCCGGACGGTAGTTAACTGCGTAACCACCTTGTTCAAAAGTTCAACGGCTGTTTCCAGCTTCACTGAAAGTAATTCCTAATGTAAAGGACCTCAGGTTTGTATAGTTAGGAAAGATATAATTTACTTAAAAAATTGTGATTTTAGACTTAAAGGCAATTTGAACATCCTTTTGATGAGTTTTTGCAAGATAACAGATATTTTCCAATTTCAGATTATAAGCAATGGATAAATACTTACTTTTTCTGACCATGTTAGGATTACCTGTTGCACTCAGACCGTGATATTTCGTTTTGCTTTGGAGATAGCTCGTTTTATAATGTGTCACTAAGCTTCAACAAGGCTTCAGTAGATCTCTAAGGAAAATAGCAAAATCTATTTCTGATCCACAGCAGAAGGCCACTGTTTTATCGGAGATTTCATCCAAAAACCCATCATTCCATATTTCTACAGGATTCCAAAAATACACAAACCTGGGTGTCCAGTAAGACCCATTGTGGCGACTTGCAATGCCCCTTAAGACAATTTAGCAGAATGAATTGAATTTAATTGAATATAAAGTTTAGGTCAAAGGCCGAGTACTGGGACCTATGAGGTCATTCAGTGCTGAAACAGAAATTGACTGTAAAAGGTTTGAAAGGTGTAACAGGAGGAAAACCTCGCAGTTACTCTATGAATCAGTTGTTAGGAGAGGGTGGAAAGTAAAATGGAAGAAAGAGAATATGAATGGAGGTACAGTAAAAGGAACGAAAGGGGATGTAGCTAGGGGCCGAAGGCATGCTGCAAAGAATCTTAAGTAGTGCATACAGTGCACCACATGAGGTGCACTGACAGCTCTACCCCCCTAGAGGGAATTTAGCAGAATGGGCAGCATTGATTCAAGGTGGTTTTGTTGGCAAAATCTCTGACTCACATTTGATCCACTCTTACGACTTTAATGAGAGGGTAAGTGAAAAAATTTTGACACCAATTGCAGAATGGTCAGTTTAGACGTCACAGCTTTATTCACCAATGTTCCTGTGGAATATGTTTTGGATAACCTTAGAGAAAAAATTTTAGGTGAACATATATGCATTCTCATTCCTTTAGGGCCTTTTTTGGCATTAGGTGGACTGTGCGTATCTAATTATTTTTATTTTAATGATGTTTGTTATAAGCAATTATTTGGTGTGTCTTGTGGGTTCAAAATTATCGCCTACTCTGTCCAATCTGTGCATGGAGTTTGTGGAGAAAAGTATTTTAGAACATGATCTGCACATTTAAGTCATTGATCTGGGTCAGATTTGTTGACGATATTTATATTCTTTTTAAAAGGGACGACACACGGCTGCAACAGTTGGTTGACCTTGCCAATAGTATTGTACTATCTATTAAATTTACTGTTGAATTGGAGGAAGACAATAAACTTGCATTTTTGGATGTTTTGGTTATTAGAGATAATGTAAGTAATAGATTTAAATTGTCCGTGTTTCCTAAGAGTACTAATGCTAAGGGGTACATTCATTTCTATTCTTTTCATTTGTTAAGAATAAAAATGAATATTATTGTCAACCTGTGTCTTAGAGCCTTTCGTATTTGTGATGTAGAGTTTTTAGAACTTGAGCTTCAACATATCTTGAATGTTTTTAAGGGTTTGAAGTATCCTGCTCACATTATAGAACGAGGTATCTCCAAATCAAAATGAATATATCATGGTACGAGTGCAACAGGTAATCCTAATATGGTCAGAAATAGTAAGTATTTATCCATTGCTTATAATCTGAAATTGGAAGATACCTGTTATCTTGCAAATAGTTATCAAAAGGATGTTCAAATTGCCTTTAAATTTAAAAATACAATTAGAAATAGGTTATTGTGTAATAATATAATAATAATAATAGTATTAAGAAAACACCTGGTGTTTACCAAATCCCCTGTGCCAGTTGCCCTCGAAAATACTATGGAGAAAGTGGGCAGGGTTTGGATGTAAGACTTTCTGAACATCTTAGGATCTACGAGCTCCATGCCCTGATTAGTGCCCAGGTTTCTCATTCATTCATTCCGGGTTACAACATCAATTGGAGTGGTGCCTCTGTCGTATTTAAGAGTGGAGATGCTGGTGTTCGTCACTTAGTGGAAGGGACTCTTATAAGAAAGGGGTGTGCTTTTGAAGGGAACAAAACCTTCACTGGTGTGTGCTTTTGAAGGGAACAAAACCTTCACTGGTGCCTCTGTCATGTTTAAGAGTGGAGATGCTGGTGTTCGTCGCTTAGTGGAAGGGATGTGCTTTTGAAGGGAACAAAACCTTCATTGATGAGGATAATTTTGTTAATTCACTAATTAATTGCCACTTTGTCAGTGATTTTAAGATTCATGTTTCTGGTGACTGTGAGACCCCTGATGCTGCTCCCACCTTTCTTTTATCCCAGATGACTGATGTTGCTATAGCTGAGAGTCATGGGACCGATAGAGTCTCTTATGAGCTGGAATCACCCGTACGACCACTTCGCCGTTCCAACCATCTTGCCTACAGAAACAATAGAACCGGGGTTACCCGACCAATGCTGTTATAAGAATCTGCTTTATACCAGTTTCCTGTTGTCTTAACGCTCCCTCCACTGTTTTACCACTTAGTAGCCTAGGACTGATGAGGAATACGGAGTAGTATCTGAAAGTCTCTCCTTTTCGTTTTTAACTTTGTACATAAATATTTTTAATACTAACGTGGCTGTTAATTTTCACTATTATTATTATTATTATTATTATTATTATTATTATTATTATTATTATTATTATTATTATTTATTATTGTTGTTGTTGTTGTTGTTCAAATGATGAACCCTATCCATATGGATCAGTCAAGCCTACAGGGGTCATTGACTAGAAATTCAAGCTTCCATAGAGTAGCTTATGGTGTTCATTAAAAAGAAGTAACAGAAGGTAATGGGAAATCCAGAAGGAAGAGATCACTCATTAAAAAAGAAAAATTAACAAAATAAGTAAATATATAAATATGTAAGTAAATTATTAGAATACAAGGAGAATTGTATTAAGTATTAGGATAGTAATGCATTGCATCTTCACTTGACATTTTGAAGTTTCAATTGCACGACACCCTCAGGGAAATTGTTCCACAGTCCAACGGTGTGAGGAATAAAGAACCTCTGGTCCGAGTCATAACTACTAATATTAAGAAAAATAGAAACCTGCCACCATGAACCACTGTAACAGAAACAGCAGGTAGCAGACTTTCTCGCCCTTCTTTGCCTTGAGAAGCTTCCCTTTATTTTGGCCATTAAGGGCGGTAGAGCTGCCTTTGGCCAAGTCCTTCAGTTGACAGAAATAGATCTCTTGTCCCTGTGAGGAATCTTTATATTTCTGAAAAGTTTCGAACAGTCTTGCCTACCCAGGGAACTCGGCCCCCCGAGTGGGTTGCGACTCTCACCTTAAGGAGCCTACCTCATGTGCCCTATGAGATGTTGAGAGGCTCATCAGACAGAATTCTCACTCTTAAGATTTTTTCTTTGCTTATCCTAGCCTTGGCAAAGAGAGCAGGTGAGCTTCATGACCTTCAACACTAGGTACTTAATGGGAAGGGGAGCCTTTTTTGGATTATTGACACAGACTCATTAATTCAAGCCCAGAAGTCTGGCAGTTGAACATCCCATATGTTTCACATTCCAGAGTCAAGGGACTTCTTCTTCAGCTCTCTGAGACCAGGAAGAGATTCCTGGATGTGTAGAACTTTCAGTTGGTTTAGAGATTTACCCAGAATCCACCCTCCAAAGGGTAAGGCTCCTATGTAAAGACCAAAGGTTTGTATTTGTGTAGGAACAAATTATCTATTTTTCTTTTGGAGGTCTTTACATGTACGGCCCACCTCAGCCACCCCTCATTATGGTACCTGGGCTGAAAGGCAAAGTGGAGTGCAGACCAATAGTGGGCGGGGCCTCCCCCACTGTCGTCGGTAGCTCACGACCTTATTTGAAAATTATGGCCGTTCCAGCTCACATTCGCAGACCATCAGGTTTGTAGGCTATGTTAGGAAAAATACAAATTACTTTTTGGCTGGGGATTCTGCATCCATGCTCAAAAGTGATACATAGGACTGCATAGGCTTTCATTCAAAAGTCTGACTGGTGATGTAACATGCTGCACATCTAACTCGTATCTGAATGCTAAAGAACATATATTTTATAAATAAAGCCATAGTATGTATCACAAGAATAAAATATATCACATTTATCAAACTGTAAGACAATATCACAGCCAAATTTCAGAAAATATTGAAATATTTTCAAAACTTTTGCTGTATTCACTCGGTGCCAATGCATTCAATAAAAAAATCCCCATAAACCTAGGTTCAGATGTTAAAATGATGAAAAAATAATTTGAAAAAAAATTCATAATATTGTGATATTGCTTGACTTGCTGTAATAAAATTTTAAATAGGCTTATTTCATTGTTTTTATGCTTCAATGCTAAAAAAAATAAATACGAAAGTATTACTTTAGGTAAAACACATCCATCAATATCAGTGAGTGGACAAGGCCTGGGTGTGACACATGCAAGACTTTGTTCCTAGGCCTAGGCTTCTTATTTTTCTTTACTTGATAAAAATATGTTATGTCCACATCTTGTTACTAACAATTTCCTTTTGAGAAACATATCTACACATTTTTGCACTTCAAGTTACCCAAAATCAAGCAGAAGGACCTTTTAGAAATTAACAGTCTTAATCTGTTTGAAAAAAATTGTTTGGATAGACCTTGACATTAATACTAATAATTACTTGTATTAATAACTATCTTTTCGACATACATTTACCCTATAGGGGGCTAGTGCCATCAGTGCACCTCATGGGGTGCACTAGGCATTGCCAAAGGTTCTCTGCAGCATCCCTTTGGCCTCTAACTGCAACCCCTTTCATTCCTTTTACTGCACTTCCATTCACATCATCTTTCATCCATCTTGCTATCCACCCTCTTCTAACAATTAGTATTTCATAGTGCAACTGCAAGGTTTTCCTCTAGTTACATCTTTCAGACCTACTTACTCTGTTTCCTTTCTAGTGTTGAATGACCTCATAGGTCCCAGTGCTTGATCTTTGGCATATACTGTACTCTCTATTCCATTCCATTCCACTTAATATAATTTAAAGAATTGTCATTTTTTATTCTTTAAAGAACAGGTAATCTCAAAAAATAAATCATTTTAGTATACTAGATTGTATCTTGGAAGCCTTAGATTATTTTGTTGAGCATATAAATCATCATCACAACATATGACCAGTTTGAATATACTGTAGGCTAAAACTTCAAAATTTAAAGAAAACTATTTGTAATTAATATTTTTATATAAGTAACCCCAAGTAATTACATAGCTATGAGCTTTCTACCTACAACTGTCTAAAAATTCAAAATTCGCTTTAGCGCCAGCGTTTGTTTTGGTGTAGGTACGTGGCCCGCCCACTATCGGGGACCGGGAGAAACAACTTAGCAGAAAGCTGCAATTCATTTTCTGCTGGCCGCCGATTAAGATCAGTGCTTTTTCCCGCAGTCTTTTTCATCGTTTTTGGATGTTTTTCTTGTTGAAGTACTCCTTATTTGTTGTAGCCATCAAGCCGTAGCTATTGTGTTAGCTTTTGTTAACATCAATTATAGTGGTTTTTCAAAATGTCTGATTCTAGCTCTTCAAGCATTAGATTTTGCTCTGAGGGTTGTAGGACTAGACTTATAAAGTCTTGTTATGATTTGCATACGAAGTGCGGTAAGTGTAGGGGGCAAGATCGTAGTAAGGACAACACTTACATTGAACGTCATGATTGGGACTATAAAAAATAGAAGATTTTGCAGTCCCATCTGGACAAATTAGATAAGGATAGGAAAAGGAAGAGGGTAGTGTTATTTCCTCTCCTCAAATCCCTGTTTCATCCCCTATCCTCAGCCCTCCTACCTCTATTCCATGTACTCCTGTTCCAGGTTCCCATGCTTCCAATCTCAACACCATTGTCAGTCTCGAATCTAGTTTTGACCAAAAGTTCAAGTTTTTTGCCAACACAGTGATGGAGTTGGGGTCCTCTTTTAAGGCCTTTGTTGAAATGTGCAATGTAAAAAGTGTTAGTGCAGTGCAGAGCGAGTGTTGAGGGGGTGGCTGCCCATCCCACCGGTCCTCCTAGACGAAGGTCCCTGTTTCGTTCCCCAGCACCGGGGAGAAGACATACCAGAGGTCCAAGGGAGGCCGGTAGGATTTACCCACTGGTAGTTGTCCTCTCCGTTGAACGTGTTGCACATTCCCAGGCTGCAACAGAGCACCGCTGGAAAGGCGTCTCTACCAGTGTGCATTGTCTGTCATCTGATTCAGAAGATTCCAGTCCTGGAAAGATGCATCAAGGGCACTACCTCATCTCTTCGTGCCCTCTCAAAAGGCATACTGCCGGTGTGGACAGCTCACCTCTGCCTACCAAGAGATCCAAGGAGGAGGCCAGTCTTAACCCCCAGCCCTCTTGCAGTTTCACTGTTCCACCTTCTACTTCTTCAGCCCGTCCCCTGCGGTCTGCTTGGGACAGTCCGGAGTCAGTTTTGTATTTTGATCATCCCTTTCTGGCTCCCAAACGCCAGGAAGATTCACTCAAGAACCCTTCTTTGACGAAGCTCCATCTTGCTCCCGAGCTCCTTTCTTCTCCCGGGCATTCGAGACTTGCTCCCGTGTGCCAGACTCATGCTTCTGACTGCCCTGCACCAACTCCTGGGCACCAGGTGCCATTGAGCACTGGCTCGGCACCAGCCTCTCCACCTCCTAAGTTGTGCTCATCGGCACAGGAAGACTTCGCTTGCCGCTATTCAGCGTCAGTTGAATGAGCTTAGTTTTTTGAAGAAAACTCCAACGGTCTCTCAAGTCTAAGGATATGTTGTTATCACCTGTTTCTTTGGGTGAGGAGGATGCAGGGCAAGACCTCACTCCTTCAGCCTACTCCACCTTGCTGAAATACTTCCTCGATAACTTTCCAGACTTTTTCGCTCCTGCTGCCCCAGTTTCTCCTGCTTCAACTTTCCTCATGAGGAAACTCCTGGTGGACCTCACCCTCCCGAAGTTGGGTCTTTCCTCTTCTGCTGCGAGGTGCTCCGAGAAGTGGAAGTCTGGTTAGCCTCTACAAGGGAAGAGGGCAAGGCCACCTTTTCTTTTCCTCTGTGTAGACTTGTGAAGAGGAGTTAATGCTTTTACGCCACCGGGGAAGCTCCATCTCTGGGAGTTTCTGACTGCTCCCAAGGCAATTTCTCCAGCCTGGTTGACACTACTCGTAGATCTGCCTTTTCCTTGGCCAAGATCATGTTCTCCTCGCCTGAGCTTGACCATTTGACCAGGGATATTTTTAAAGTTTTAGAAGTTTACAGCTTCCTCGACTGGACCATTGCTGCGTTAGCCAGGATGATTGAGGATTGTCCAGTCCCTGGCAGAAGATTTTGCAGCGGATTGGTTGGGTGTTTTATCATGTGCCAATAAGGCTGTGAGAGATGGCTCCACTGAGCTTGCTTCCCTCTTTTCTTTATGTATTCTTAAGAACCCTCAGTGATGAGGAGCGAATGGGTTCGAACAGTGGGCCCGATAGCCATTTAAGGACCATGTCCGGGTTCCAAAAAAATGTCTTTTCCTTCCTAAAGCTTGGAAGTATTAAACGACTTAATGTGGTCCGAGAGATCTTGATTCGAAGAGATGTTCAATCCTCTGTCTAAAAACGGAGCTAAGCATTAACCTATACCCTCTAATGGTCGATGCAGACAGACCTCTGGATGATCTCGAGTAGAGAAGGAAATCTGCTATTTGCTCTATAGTTATCTATTAAGACGAAATGTTATGTCTTCTACACCAGAGCCTATAGACTTTGTTGGAAGATTTGTGTCTGTATTTAGCAATAGCTTCCGCCATACCTCTTGAAAACCGTTTCGATTGTATGAGCTTGATGACAGTCAAAATCCTGTCAGAGCCAGAATGGATGTACTTTGACGGAACCTCCTGAAGTTGGGTTGTCTGAGCAGATCTGGAAATGAAGGAAGGAGCCTTGGAAAGTCTACAAGGAGTCCTAGGAGCTCTGGAAACCATTCTTTCCGAGACCAGAACGGAGCTTTTAGGGTTATCATGATGTTTTGGTGAGATTAAAGCTTGTTCAGAACCTCCATTATCATCCTGAATGGAGGGAAGGTGTAAAGGTCTAGATTGGACCAATCCTGGACCATGGCACCCATCGCATGTGCTAGCGGATCTGGAAAAAAGGGGCAGAACAGAGGAAGACGATGGTTCCTAAATGTCACAAATAAAGACAGGGTTGCCCCCCCCCAGTTTCCATAGGTCGGCATAAACCCAATGGTCCAGGGTCCACTCCGTAGGGAGGATTTGTCTGTGATGGCTCAGGTCGTCCGCCACCACAATGAACTTCCAGGCTAAGTGGTCAATCTTCAGGTCTTGTTGTAGACGAAATAATGTGTCCTCTTCTAATACATCTGTAGCAGAAACAGCGGACTTTCTTCTGTTCCTACGCTCCACTGAAGGACTTAACACCCCTACCATTAAAGGCTACAGAGCTATGCTTAGCTCGGTTTTCTGCCATAAAGGAATGGACTGATTGTCTAACCAGAATTAGTCCGACCTTATTAAGTCCTTTGATACCACAAAGCTTAAGGAAAAACCTTTGCTGTCCTGGAATCTAGACGTGGTTGGGTCTGTTTTACATGGCTGGCTTGGTGTTGGGGGAGGAAATGTAGAAAGCAATGTCCTTTCTTTAATATCTTCGCCTTGCTTAGGGTGTCGAGTTTATGGGGAGCCTGGGAGTACTACGTACAGTACTTGGAGTACCCTCCAGTCTTTTAGTTTTAATGGTTGGATATTGGTGTTTTTAATTTGGTTTTTTGGTGGTTATGGTGATTATTTGCTCTGGTTATTTTGTGTGGTACTGCACCCTGGGCAGGGGCATCTTGTTTTACTTTGCTAGCCCTTGGAAATTAGTCCTTCACTTCAAAGCACCCACTGTAGCAGTAGGCCCTCAAAGCTTTACCGCCTTGCTTCTACTGGAGAAAATGAGCACCAACCAGAGGCAGTATCTACCTGTAGCAGCTCTCTTATCAGGCAAGGTTCAACAACATTGATTCAATGTTAGCAAATTTCTGTTCTCAAACTCATTACTATTAATAATGTTTTGGGGTAGATATGTCCAACCTTCCCACCTCCATTCAATGTGGAAATCAGCTATGAAATTGCTGGGTAAGTTACTTATATAAAAATGACATTTTTATAATAAAGATTTATATATACTTACCCAGTAATTACATGATCGGAGCCTGCCCGCCTTCCCTCACTTGGTCACAAGGGCATAAACAAATTGAAGCTTTTTGCTAAGTTGTACCTCTTCTTAGCCCCAAAAGTGGGCGGGGCACATCGCCATAACCAAAATAAAGTAGCGTGACCTGCAGTTTCAAAATCTTAAGCTGCTGGTTAAAAGAAACTAATAGCTATGCAATTACTGGGTAAGTATATATAAAACTTTTTATTATAAAAATGTCATATTTCATCTTCATTGCTGCGCTGAATAATCCTGATGGGTTCCAGTACTTGGTCTTCAAGACCTAAATTTCATAATCAATCGATCAAGGAGATGCGGTTTGCTCTTACATGCTGGGGTTTCTTGCAAAGAATGAGACTCCATCTAAACCTTGGTCTCGTTCTTTTTGTATAAAGAATTTACTGGAGGTGCTTGGTTCGGAGGATGAAGAGAGAGTGCTTTGTCCAGTAAGGGCTTCGAAGTTTTACCTGCATAGGACTGAGAGAATACGGGGTCTGCCAGTAACCTATGTTCAGTCAAAGACCCTTCGTGGCCCCTTAAGAA
This sequence comes from Macrobrachium rosenbergii, assembly GCF_040412425.1. NCBI lineage: Eukaryota > Metazoa > Arthropoda > Malacostraca > Decapoda > Palaemonidae > Macrobrachium > Macrobrachium rosenbergii. The sequence continues at coordinate 61,582,107 of NC_089788.1, forward strand.
TAATGCCCTTTCTTTCTTTCTAAGGGACCTCATTTGTGAAGTACATTCACAGATTGAAGAAGAACTTCTTCCTATTCTTAAAGTTAGAGTTCACGATATTAGAGCAGTAGCTATGTTGTTAGCTTTGAAACACGCTCCCTCCCTCTCTTTCATTCTCCAAACAACTTAGTGGAAGTGCAAGTCAGTGTTTGCTTTCTATTACTTAAAAGAAGTGGAAACCTTTTTTAATAATTGCAGTACCCTGGGTCTGTTATTGGTGGCTGGCATGGTATTGGGGGATGAAGGGTAGGCAATGTCCCTTCCAACCTAATTCTCTTCGTTTTGACATAGGTCTTTGGGTTTTTTGGGGAGTATGGGGTTACTTTGTGCTTGGATACCCGCCAGTTTTGTGATTTTTAATGGATGGGTGACGGTGTTTTAATCTTTGGTGTAGGTAATAAGTATGGTTTATTTGGTTGTCTTTTTGATGGTACTGCGTCCAGGGCAGGGGCAAATTTTGTATGCTTTACTAGTGATCGTAATGGTCCTTCGCTTAAAGCTCCCACTTATGTAGCAGGTGACTTTCGGCATTACTGTCACGCCGCTGCAGTTAAGATGAGCGCCAACCAGAGGCAGTAGCTTCCTGCAGCAGCTCTCTTAACAGGTAAGGATACAACAAGTATTGTCTCAATACTAGCAAATTTTCTATTCTCAAATTCATTATATTTACGTACTAATGTTATGGGGTAGAAGTATGGCATTATATTTACGTACTAATGTTTGGGGCAAATGTCCATACATCCCACCTCCTGTCAGTTTGGGAATCAGCTATGTAATTACTTGGTAAGTTACTTATATTAGAATGACATTTTTATATAATAAAATAAAGTTTTGTATATACTTACCAAGTAATCACAGAATGGGAGCCCACCCTCCTCCTCTCACATGATCATTTAGGCGCAAACAAGTTGAAGTGCTTTGCTGAGTTGTTCCTCTCTTTCCCGAAAGTGGGCGGGACTATCTACCTACACGAAACAAAAGAATTGCTACTGTGAATTTTCAAATTTTAGCTGCCAAACTAGTTAGAAACTATAGCTATGTAATTACTTGGTAAGTATATATAAAACTGTTTTATTATAAAAATGTCATTTCTTTATAGAGAAGATGAAATTCCATATGGAAACAGCTCAATCCGTCCTGGCTTCCATTCATCAGGGAGACTGGATGGTCTCTCTCGACATGCAGGACACATACTTCCACATTCCCATTCATCAAGACTCCAGGAAATACCTCAGGTTTGTCCTCAAGAACCAAGTGTTTCAGTTTTGAGCCCTCTGTTTCGGCCTTCCAACCGCCCCACAAGTGTTTACACGTGTTCTCACTCCCCTGGCAAGATGGCTCCATTTATTGGGAACAGTATCAACATCTCACTCTGTCTGGACAGTTTGCTACTTTGTTCACCCACGAAGGAACAGTGCATGAAGGACCTTTGGAAAACCCTATTACTGATGCAAGACCTGGGGTTATTGTTAAACTTACAGAAATCCCAGCTGACTCCTTTTCAGGAAATTAGGAAATTCTCTGTTCGGGGATGAAGATAGATGCTCAGAATTTTCAGGCTTATCCATTTCCCAAAAGAGTAGAGGACTGTTTGAGGAAAGTCAATCTCTTCCTAGCCCTTCGTTCGTGCCCAGCCACCCAATCGATGAGTTTGCTGGACACCCTGGCGTCCATGGAACAATTTGTAAAGCTGGGAAGACTACACATGAGAGCTCTAAAATTTTTCCTAAGAATCAACTGGGATCGGAAAATTCATGAAGATTTATGCATTTTTCCAGTAACGCAAGAGATCAAGGAGGACCTGCAGTTGTGGAACTCCACAGAAGGGTTGATGGAAGGAAAGTCTCTTCTCACTGTGAACCCCGACCTAGACTACTTCTCCGATGCATCAGATCCAGGTTGAGGAGCTCTCTTAGGGGACAAAGAAGTTTCTAGGACGTGGTCCCAAGAAGAGAAAGGGTTGCACATCAACCTCAAGCTCAAGGAGTTGAAAGCAATCATTTGGGACTTCAGCATTTTTCGAGGAAATCCACAACAAAATGGTAACAGTCCATGTGGACAACAAGACAGCATTAGCGTACATCAGGCTTCAAAGTGGAACTCACTTGTTCTCTCTACGAGACAGGGAAGGCTCTGCTTCTTTGGGCAGATCAGAATCAGACACGATTGATGACAAGCTTCATTCAGAGGAAGTTCATTGTGGTGGCGGACGACCTGAGCCATCACAGACAAATCCTCCCTACGGAGTGGACTCTGGACCATTGGGTTTATGCCGACCTATGGAAACTAGGGGGGGTGAACCAACCCTGTCTTTATTTGCAACATTTAGGAACCATCATCTTCCTCTGTTTTACCCCTTTTTTCCAGATTCGCTAGCACATGCAATGGGTGCCATGGTCCAGGATTGGTCCAATCTAGACCTTTACACCTTCCCTCCATTCAGGATGATAATGGAGGTTCTGAACAAGCTTTAGTCTCACCAAAACATCATGATAACCCTAAAAGCTCCGTTCTGGTCTTGGAAAGAATGGTTTCCAGAGCTCCTAGGACTCCTTGTAGACTTTCTAAGGCTTCTTCCTTCAATTCCAGATCTGCTCAGACAACCCCACTTCAGGAGGTTCTGTCAAAGTACATCCATTCTGGCTCTGACAGGATTTTGACTGTCATCAAGCTCATACAGTCGAAAGGGTTTTCAAGAGGTATGGCAGAAGCTATTGCTAAATACAGACACAAATCTTCCAACAAAGTCTATAGGCTCTGGTGTAGAAGACATAACATTTCATCTTATAGACAACTATAGAGCAAATAGCAGTTTTCCTTCTCTACTCGAGATCATCCAGAGGTCTGTCTGCATCGACCATTAGAGGGTATAGGTTAATGCTTAGCTCCGTTTTTAGACAGAGGATTGAACATCTCTTCGAATCAAGATCTCAGACCACATTACTGTAAGTCGTTTAATACTTCCAAGCTTAGGAAGGAAAAGACATTTTTTTGGAACCTGGACATAGTCCTTAAATGGCTATTGGGTCCACTGTTCGAACCCCTTTGCTCCTCATCACTGAGGGATCTTTGAAGGAAGACTATTTTTCTCGTGGCTCTTGCTATGGCTACGAGAGTTAATGAGCTCCATGTGATGGATAGAAGAATTGGATTCTCCCAGGGGGATGCAGTTTGTTCCCTCACTTTGGGTTTTCTAGCGAAGAACGAGGATCCATCACAACCCTGGCCTCGTTCTTTTACCATCAAGAGTTTAGAGGATATGCTAGGCACAGAAGAAGGGGATAGGACTCTTTGCCTTGCAAGAGCTCTTTAATACTGTACTACCTCCAAAGGATTGAGAAAATCAAAGGACCGTCAAGTAATCTTTGGTGCTCAGTGAAGAACCCTTCTAGACCCTTATCAAAGAATGCCCTCTCGTTCTTTTTAAGGGATCTCATTTTGGAGGCACACACTCAGATTGGAGAGGACGTTTTACCTGTCTTGAAGGTTAGAGCTCACAATGTTAGGACTGCTGCTACCTTGGTAGCCTTTACTGTAAACATAATCTGTCCCTCTCTTGTATTGTACAAGCAACATACTGGAAATGGAAGTCGGTGTTCGAGATGCATTATTTGTGAGACGTAGAAACTGTCTACGAGAAATGCAGCACCTTAGGACCTTTGTCCATGGCTGGCATAGTGTTGGGTGAGGAAGCGTGGGAAGCATCCCTTCCATACTTCTGTCTCTTCGCCTTGAAATAGGGTGTCGATCCTAGGGGAGCCTGTAGGGAACTATGTACCTGGAGTGCCCACCACTTTTTAGTTTTGGGTGTTAGTTTTATGTTTTTTATGTGTTGCAGGTGACAGCATTGTCTGGTTATTCTTGTTTGTGTTACTGCACCCTGGGCAGGGGCAAATATTGTTGCTTTGCAGTGAAGGACTTTTCCAAAGGCCAACAAAGCTACTTCTAATACTTCGTCAGCGATTGGAGTACTCCGCTGCAAGGTCCCCACTTGAGTAGAGGCGCTCCTGGCTATACTGTACCACCACGCTGCTAAAAGGTTGAGATGAGCGCCAACCAGAGGCAGTATCCACCTGCAGCAGCTCTCTCACCAGGTAAGGAAACAGCTAGCATTGTATCAATGCTAGCCTAATTTTACTGTTCTCAAATTCATTAACCTTTTTAATGTTTTTGGGTGTAAGATGTCCGTGAATCAACTCCACCTGTCAGTGTGGATTCAGCTAAGTAATTACTGTACAGGCAGTCCCCCGGTTAACAGCAGGCTCTGTTAACAGCGATCCGGTTTTATGGCGCTTGTCTAGCGACAAAAATCGGCAATTTTCGGTGCCAAAATTCACCGATTTCCGCTTGTCAGCGCCGATAATTGGGTATTGGTGCCGATAACCCCCGAAAAGCGCCGAAATTGCCGATTTTCGGTTAGCTGCGATTTTCGCTTATCATCACACCCTCAGAAAGGGAACCCCGCTGATAACCGGGGACTGCCTATATAAGTTACTTATATAAAAATGACATTTTTATGGTAAATAAAGTTTTATATATACTTACTCAGTAATTATGGACGGAGCCCACCCTCCTCCCCTCGCATAGACATTTAAGCATAAACAAATTGAAGCTCTTGGCTGAGTTGTTCCTCTCTTACCCCAAAAGTGTCCTGGGCTAGTCACCTACAGAAACAAAAGAATCACTGCCACGAATTTCAAAGTTTGAGCTGCCATGCGAGTAGAAACTCTTAGCTAAGTAATTACTGGGTAAGTATATATAAAACTTTATTTTATCGTAAAAATGTCATATTTGTTCCAACACAAATATGCTGTCTCGTACTTTACATAGGGATTTAGCTTGTGAGTGCGATCTGGAATGGTCATTTAACTTTCAGACAGGGCCATTAACTATCAAGAGGTAGGGGGAAGCCCCGCCCACTTGTTGGTATGCACCCCACTTTGCTTCCAACTGCTGTTGTGTATAGATGTCTCTGCGGACTGTCTGCCTGACTTGCCGTTTGCTTTCCTTTCATGCTTTTGTTTGATTTTGAAGAAGTTGTTTGAAATCAAGTTGTATATTACCATGCCGCAAACCCCTTGGTCAATTTAGCCAGGAACCTCAGAGAGGAAACCTCAGGTTTTCATGCACTGTCCAGGGAAGGACAGACTTTGTAATAGGTTCCTCTCCTCAGTGGAGGTAGATCCCCATACCCTTAGCACCTCTTGCAGGAGGCATGATTGCATTCAGAATAGTCCATGTTCGGAGTGCTGTGTCTGGCCATCTGAACAGTGGATGAGGTTTGCCAGGAAGAAGAAGAGAGAGAGGAAGGTTTCCCTGTTGTCATTGGATTGGAGTATTCTGCTGATGACAATGAAATTCCTCTTTGATACTTTCTTACCAACTCCTACTGTTGGTTCAGTAGAGAGCCTCCAAAGTCGGGGGAAGACATCCAGCCTGGTTACTCTCTGGGCACCTCTCTTCACTCTGAGAGGGAACTGTCCTCTGGAGGATGCTTTCTCAGGGTGTAGGGAAGAGCTCTCTCTTAATCTGACTTTTGTTTCAGTTGTTGTGGAGGCTAAGGGGCTCAGGGACCTGTCGCCCTTCCTGGGCATCTCAGGCAAGCTAAGTGTTTCTTCCCTCATCAGTCACATGAGGGCAATGAAGGGTCTTTATGTGAGTGTGACAATTTCAGTGGTCACAGTCTCCACTGGCTCTAGGACCGCCCCCACCTGACTGGTTACCCCGCATGCGTCATCGATGATGTGTCCCCAGGTGCTGCCTTCAACCTTGTTCTTTTGGGTGAGGCCTTCCTCCATGCCTTGTCTTCTGCATTGGAGAAAAAGAAGAGGAGAAGGAAGTTGTCATCTTTGGTGTCAAGTGCTTTCACCTCCTCCCCTACCTCTTCCAAAGCTAGTAAGCAGAATTGAGGAAGAAGGAGGTTGCTTTATCTCCCCTCAGGAAGTCTCATAGAGCTTTTAGCAGTCAGTCCTCTACTATAGAGAGGGCTGACATCAGTCTTCTGCTGTAGAGAGGGCTGACATCAGTCTTCTGCTGTAGAGAGGGCTGACATCAGTCTTCTGCTGTAGAGAGGGCTGACATCAGTCTTCTGCTGTAGAGAGGGCTGACGTCAGTGCTCTACTGTAGAGAGGGCTGACGGATCTCTCACTAGCGGTACCATGACTACCACTGCACTTGTTGCTGAGCACAAGGGTGCAACCACTACCCCAGATTCTCTAGACCCCCAGTGTATTGCTACCGGCCCGGTAGTATCCCTCCCGGGCTGGCAAGGGTTCCCGGCCTATGGACCTGGGCCCAGCTGCCAGCACGCCCCAACAAGAAAAGGTGAGGAGAGAGCAGGCAGGAGTCCCGGGATAGTAACCCATCCCGTCCAGGCTGGTCACCCAGACCAAGCAAGAGGTCCCCTATACAGTCTTTCCCTCCTGTAGAAGCTCAACTTCTTGGGAGACTGGAGTATGCCCGAGGGACATCCCCTGATCTGTGCAGATGTCATCACTGCAGGTTGGTGACTGCCCATGGCCTTGCTCACTGACAGAACTTTGGTCTTTGTCAGGTTGGGCAGGGGCACTCGTAATCCCTTAACTGGTCGAGAGATCACCAATGGGCTCTGGTAAGTGTTCCTCTCCTGCAGAGGGAGCAACTCATAAGGACCAGGAACTGGAGGGACTTGAGGATCCTATGCCCCAAGACTCAGACGCCCCTGAGTTGTAGTTACTTTTTAGACAACCCACCTGTTGGTTCAGAGATTTGCCCTGACTCCCCACCATTGGGTAAGTCTTTTATGTAAAGAATGAAGGTTTGTATTTGTGTAGGAATGAATAGCAAATGTTTAAAGCAATTTGTATTTTTTCTGACATACAAACCTGAAGTTCTTTACATTCATGTCCTACCTCAGCCCCCCCCACATGCTGGTACTTGGGCTGGAAGGCAAAGTGCAATGCAGTACAACAGGTGGGCTGGGTTTCCCCCTACCCATCAGTAGTTAACAACCTTGTTTGTAAGTTAAACAGCTGTTCCAGCTTGTGTTTGCAACTAAGTCCCTTTGTAAAGAACTTGGTTTGTTTGTTTGGAAAAATACAAATTAATTTTAAAATTTGCTATATTTTTTGTCATAATGTTACAAAGATGGGACAAGTGTAGAGAGTATGTTATGATCATTTATATCTTTGCACACAACACTGGCATGAATCCCCACATGATTGTTATGATTCAGTGGAGTTTTATATCAACTTCTGAATCCCTGCAGATAATGCAAATGATGATGCATAATCTTGTGTTGCCTGCTGTAAAACTAATGGTAGCCAGGTAGGACTTGATAGCTAATTTTTTGGCCATCACAGTCACACGAGTGTGTACACATATTCTTCTTGATTGTGGTATGAAAATCTATTCAGTATTTTGGCAGATTTTGTAAAAGTAGCCCCTCAACAGATGCTTTGGCCTTCTGGCTTTTCAAACGGCAAAACTTGAAGTACAAGACTCTAGTCTAAAGTATAAATTTACATTGGATATCCCACAGGTAAAATTATTTCCCAGTACAGTACTGTAATTTGTGTTGTAAGCCGAGCTGTAATTTAAGCTCATCTTCCTATTTAATAGGTTTTTCTGCAAAGTGAATCTTCTCAAAAAGATACCATAGCAGAAAGCCATTATAATACTGTAGCTGATAAGTAACAAAATCCAAGTTTAGTTCAGATAAGTTGAGGGGCTACTTTATTGTTCTTAAAGATCTATTTTGAGAAAATTGCTCACAACAGGGAAATGTTGCCCTTACTGCAAATAAGGAAAATATTTGCCACACTAGCATTTATCACTCTGCATATTGAACTGATAATTTTTATTTTGCAAAAGCAAGTGAGTCATCATAGTTATTGGCCTAGTCCAAGCTTCAAACTTACTTGTTGAACTTACTGCTTACTAGAACAGGTATGCATTGATGGCCATTAGTAATTTGGTAAGTTTACGTATTGTAATCCTTATTTACAAGTTTAGCAAAATAACTATTAAATGAACATTTAGGGACTGATCAGTTTTTGAGATTGGAACTACGATTTTTACTTGGTTATAACAGTGTATATAATTTGATGTCTACATAAATCCTACTTTTGTAGGTGACGCAGATATTTCTAGTATAATAGCCTAATTGGAGAGTTCAAGCAAACTTATGAAATATTTAAATGTGCAGAATGTCCTCAATAAATTTCTGGCCTAATTTGGTACTGTATTTGACAAAAACACATCTTTTCCACTTTACATGTAATAGTTGGGGAATTAATCAGTAAAACAGTATAGAACTAGTATGGGAAGAACATCAAGAGCTTCAAACCCCTCCTTAGGAACCAAGCAACAGCTGAAAAAAACTTGAAAACTCTGGGCTTATTATTTTGAACTTGCCTACCTCAGCTGGGTTTATTATTTTGAACTTGAAATTGTTGGTCATATTCTCCATATTTTTCATCCTGATTTAAGAAATTTTGTGTACTAAAACTTTTCCTTTTAAAATTTTTATAATTTAACATAGTTGCTAATTTAGTATAATTGCTACTGTACCTTCCACCTATTTACCATATATTTCCATGTATAAGACAACCTTTAAATCATTAAATTCATTCCTGAAAATTTGGGGTCATCTTATACTGCCATTTTAAAAATCAGACCTTGAATTCTAAGTGATGATTATCGGTAGGCTAGCCTCGGCCTCCGTGCGAAACCACTGACATACATGACAAGATTCACATTATGAAATAAAGTGATAAAGGTAATAAAACCATTTTCACCTTATATATTATTGGCATACCTGTATCTTCATAATAAATAGCCTATTCGAGGCTAGGTATCGTTGCCCATGTTCAGGAAAACCTAAACAATGCAATTGGCGCATGATCGCTGTTTGTATTTTTATAATACAGTTAGTAATATGCAAATACTGTAAATACAATATTACGGGATACAGTGAAGTAAAGCATAACTTGTTAAAAGATCCATGGAAAAGATGGATATTCGTTATGTTTGTACTTTATAATACGATACTAACGTGAATATTACATACGGTAATTTTATGTTTCGTGTATGATGCGACCCCCTTAAAATTAACTTCAAAATTGTCTTGAAAAGTCGCATGGTATGCGAGTATATACAGTATTTTGAATTCCTAAGGATACAGTAAGTAAAACAGCATTTGTAATGACATCATCTTTAAATAACCACTATTTCATAAGAAGATACTTGTTGTCACAAAAACTAGCCTATACACAGATGGTTTTATAATTTCGCAATTGTCTTGTACTACAGATGTGAGATAAATTCATGAAAATTTGTCATAATTTTTTACATCTTATCTAAAGGTTGTCTTATACACGAAAATATACGGTAGTTCCACCATGGAAAAAAATGTAAGCCGTTTCATGGCGTTGCCCATTTAACCCAGTATGTCTTCATTATTTTTGTAAAACCTAACTTACACATGACTAACACATAACTAGAGATCTTGTTTTCATATTTGTTGTCTGAAGTATAGTAGACACCAGATTGTAATACAGCCACCTACTTTCATCTTAGAAGACTAATTTATGGTTTTGTCAACGATTTTAGTATACTGTGTTGCCAATTTCTTTAGTGTCTAATATTTTTTTTTTCAAAGTTTCAAGTTCTTTTAGCTTGGGGTATCTTGAAACAACAAAGTGTGCTGTTTTTGAGTGTGTGTGTGTGTTACAACAAAGTGTTCTGCTTTTGAGTGTGTGTGTGTTACAACAAAGTGTTCTGCTTTTGAGTGTGAGTGTTTATGTGCATATTTGGCCTGCCATCTTTAACCCAAAACCAAATTACAGAAGGATGTTATATTTAAGCAGGTTGGAAAGGAATACTCGGCAGAATGTGGTTCATTTATTGTCGATATAGCAAAATATAAAATATAGGCACTATCTATTCATTATGGCAAACGTCAATGACTACTATAGTATAAAACATTGTACTACACAGCATAACCTACAACCTGTTGCGTCATCAGTTAAAACTAATTCCAGGCAGCAAAATCACATTGGACAAAATAATTTAACTGCTAGTCTGCTTTTTTTTTGTGAGTATTCAAGTAGGAAGCATCAAGTTTTTGAAGTGGTGATATGTTTTTCTTTTGAAAGAAATCTTCAGACAATGTAGTTTGACTTACACAGATATTTAAAAAAAATATTACCCTTTTCTTGGTGTCAAGAGTTTTTCTTGTTAGTGCATAACTAATTCCCCATAACACAAGTACAGTAATTCCAAAAAAGGATGGTAAACAAAAGTTTTTAAAAAATTTAACTGGACCTTAAAGCAGATCCTTGGAACAGGAGTTTTAGGCTGGCTAAACTGCAGTATAATTAAGACTAGTTTACAACGAATACCATTTTCCACCTCCAACAGGTACAGAACAGTTTTCGTCTAATGCTTCTTGGAGATGGTCCAGAAGTACTGAACTGCAAACAAGTGTTCAGGTGAAAAATAAAAACACATGCTCCATTACACTAATTAAGGTATAGTTAAGAAGTTGGTCAAGAAATTGGGTAGAAGTATTTGGGGAAGTAACAGCGTAATGTTTAAAGTACACTGGAGCTAATTCTTCTAATGGTCTTTCTTTAGAAATTAAAGTACTGTATCTGCTTTCGCTGACAAAATTACTTAACCACAAGTGTATTGGATAGTTTTTCAACCATAAAGATCTACACTTCCTCACAGCCCATATTATGAAAATGACTATTGTACACACTGTACAGCATATGATCAACCAATACATTACAGTATACTGATATTACCGAGTAATTATGTACAGAACTAATTAGCAGGAATATACTATACATTAGATGTTATTTTACAATCCGTATACAATACTGAAATGATTAACTCATCATTGCTCTTTCTCTCCTCTCAAGTACTTCAGAATCAATTTACTGAGCTGTGATCTAAGGCCCAGTGATGATCCCTGCTGCATCAGACATGTAGCATGCTGCTGTTCACTCTGATGTTTGATAAAGTTTGTGCAATCTATATCTTGGTATTCCAGCTTGAGACTTGGTTCAGCAGCCCTCAAGATATGTAGATTTGATGCTTGCAAAAAAAGTCCATATATGTTGAAGTCATACTCTTCTGGGCGGTCCAGCTTCAGGTCTCCCTCTACTCTAATATGTGGAATGGTTTCTGCTGCAGCATTTCTTGCTGAAAAGTAAGACAGTTGTCAAGACTTGGTCCTCAATAACATGGTTTAATCAGTATTTTAGTCTAAACTGCAGAGCAATCATGAAAATTAATGTATACACTGAACTCTTCTGTAAAACATAAAAAGCTTATTAGGTCAAAGACGTGAAATTTTATACATTGACTCGGGATCCCCTCCATGTTAGTTTTCAGGATTTAAAGACAATACTGTGATAATTTCAAAAAGTCATTCTCTTACTGGGACTACTGCAGCATTCTATGGCCAAGTTGTAGAAATTGCTAATTTCATTTTGAATTGGTTTGAGCAATGACAACTTCAGAATTATTTAATGCTGTTCAGAATTCAATTTTGGTTTTGCAAGCACATTTTTCTTCTCAATTACCATCATTGATGTAAACTGAATTTCCCTTTACAGGGTTGGAGATTTATAATGCATTATTTCTGTAGCACACCTTTTACCTAAATTCCCACTAAAGATTTGCACTATATACAACGGTTTACAATACTGAATAATTAGAATTTGCTCTTTACTCTTACAATTGCTTAGCTCTAGCTCTATTGAAAAGATTACACCTCACCCCTTTAATAATTCTGTGATTGTATTTTTCCTGGGTATACAAACTGTAGCCTGCCATACATGGAGTATCTTTCTGCACATGCACTGGACCTGCTGTGTGTGGACTAAAGGGTGGTATCCAGGTGGAGACTGGGAGAGGGGATGCCCATTCTCAACCCAACTAACGTTACCAATTTTCCTTCCAGCCCATATTTAGGATGAAAAAAATGAAGTGGGGTGGATAAGGTGGGTTACCTTCAATATGAAGGCCACAGTTTATACACAAAAAATTTGGTATTTGTTCCTACAGGGATACAAACACTACGCCTTTCATGTATGGAGAATCACTACTTCAGAGGGAAGTGGTGGTACCCACAGGTAGACTCAGCACTTTTGTGAGTGAAGCAGAGTATCACCTTGTAAAAGAGCAAATACAGACAGACTATACATAACATGAAAGGAAAGGGGGAGAGGGCTACTAAGCATAAGAGGACTGTGTCGACATCGAGAGCAGAGCACTGGGGCAATATCTGAAAATCAGTGAAGATGAGTGGCTAAGGAGTGCATGGGAAGAAGGACTGACAAAAGCAGATGAAGACCCAAAAATATACAGAGACAAGAGAATGAAAAACAGCACAGCAAACCAATGCATGGACAGTACATGAGACAAAAGAACTGGCCAGCGATGAAACATGGCAATGGCTACAGAGGGGAGAACTCAAGAAGGAAACAGAAGGACAGAAGGAATGCTAACAGCGGCACAAGATCAGGCCCTAAGAACTAGATGTGTCCAAAGAACAATAGGTGGAAATAACATCTCACCCATATGGAGGAAGTGCAATATGAAAGACGAGACCATAAACCACATAGCAAGTGAATGTCCGGGACTTGCACAGAACCAGTACAAAAGGGCATTATTCAGTAGCAAAAGCCTTCCACTGGAACCTGTGCAAGAAACACCAGCTAGCTTGCAGTAATAAGTGGTACGAACACCAACCTGAGGGCGTGATAGTAAATGATCAGGCAAAGATCCTCTGGGACTATGGTATCAGAACAGTTAGGGTGATACATGCCAATAGACCAGACATGATGTTAACAAAATCAAGAAAGTATCACTCATTGATGTCGCAATACCATGGGACACCAGAGTAGATGAGAAAGGAGAAAAAATTGATAAGTATCAAGACCTGAAGAGCTAAATAAGAAGGATATGGAATATGCCAGTGGAAATTGTACCCATAATCATAACCAGGCATGATCCCAAGATCCATGAAAAGGAATCTGGAAAAACTAGATGCCGAAGTAGCTCCAGGACTCATGCAGAAAAGTGTGCTACTAGAAACAGCAAAGTGAGACTCCTAAGGAGGCAGGATGCAACCCAGAACCCCACACTATAAAAATCACCCAGTCGAATAGGATGACTGTGATAGACCAAAAAAAAAAAAAATATATATATATATATAGAAATCATCAACACACAATCACGTGTGGAACAGAAATAAATTTCTGACTCACGCGGGGATCGAACCCAGGTCTCTCAGGTGGAAAGCAAGGGCGTTACCCACTGGGCCATACAAGTCTAAAAGAAGTCGGAACCTGAGAGCAACTGCAAGGAATTACCTGGGCAAGCTAACTGCTTGCATACCAGCGAGTTTTCCCCAACTTCCCGACTCAGCAATGACCCAATGGACAACATTTCATTCGAATTATCCCTTCTGAGTGAATAAGATAGAAATCATCAACACACAATCACGTGTGGAACAGAAATAAATTTCTGACTCACGTCGGGATCGAACCCAGGTCTCTCAGGTGGAAAGCAAGGGGCGTTACCCACTGGGCCATACAAGTCTAAAAAGAAGTCGGAACCTGAGAGCAACTGCACCCAGGAATTACCTGGGCAAGCTAACTGCTTGCATACCAGCCGAGTTTTCCCCAACTTCCGACTCAGCAATGACCCAATGGACAACATTTCATTCGAATTATCCCTTCTGAGTGAATAAGATAGAAATCATCAACACACAATCACGTGTGGAACAGAAATAAATTTCTGACTCACGTCGGGATCGAACCCAGGTCTCTCAGGTGGAAAGCAAGGGCGTTACCCACTGGGCCATACTGGTATGCAAGCAGTTAGCTTGCCCAGGTAATTCCTTGGGTGCAGTTGCTCTCAGGTTCCGACTTCTTTTAGACTTGTATGGCCCAGTGGGTAACGCCCTTGCTTTCCACCTGAGAGACCTGGGTTCGATCCCGACGTGAGTCAGAAATTTATATATATATATATATATATATATATATATATATAATAATATTAATGTAATTATATAACTGTAATTACTAAATTTATACATTAATAGAAAATTATGTGATATTTTAAACAAGCAAATATCATTTCCCAATCTTTTGAGAAACTTTTGAAGAGAGGGCGAGGGCAAAGCTGTCAGATGTGTCAAACGTTGCCCACAGCATGTCAAATCTATCTCTCTCTCTCCTTTTTCCTTCATAAATCATGAACTTCCATCTTTTGATATCTTAACGTAAGGATAACCCCCCCCCCTCTCTCCATAATAATTCATAAATAATTTGACTTGATATTTTAAGTAAGGACAACTCACTCTCTCTCGTTCATGGTAAGTGCTCGCACATTTTTACAACTTATTATTTCTCTGCACGTCTTTACCTGTACAGTAGATAGTTTAAATTGATCAATTTTACCTGTACCATATACGAACTGTAAATGCGCTGGTGTGGCAAATACATTCTAAAACATAGAGACGTAATAACTAAAAGTTGTATTAGTCCAAATAAAAAAGTTTGTTCATGAAAAAGCATTTCAGAACAAATAAAGAGAGATGTAAAATAAAGAAGTTATTGAAAAGAGTTTGAGAACATTTCTAAAAATAGATCGGTCTGAAGGGGAGAGGGAGAGAAATTCTCTTCCAACTCTATTTTTATGTCAACCATTTATTTCTTTTTTTAAGGGTAATGTATTAACCTAGCTTTCAAATGAAATTACAGTAACTTTAATTTGATTTAAAAGTTAGCTTAATATTTAGGAGCATGATTAGGGTCATATTTAGTGTTTAACCTTTATAAATGAGCATTAACCCTATAACACCGAGCCTCTATTTACAAAACTGTCTCCGGTATGCTGGCGGCGTTCGGGAGTTAGCGCCGAAGCGGAAAAAATGTTTTTTTCAAAAAATCACAGCACGCTTAGTTTTTAAGATTAAGAGTTCATTTTTGGCTCCTTTTTTTCTCATTGCCTGAAGTTTAGTATGCAACCATCAGAAATGAAAAAAAAATATCATTATCATATATAAATATTGAAATATATGACAGCATAAAAAAAAAATTTTCATATATAATTTTATACAAATCGCAGTGAGCAAAACGGTTAAAGCTAACGGGTTATTTTTTCTTTGTATTGTACACTAAATTGCTATGATTTTGGTATATAACAAATTGTAAAACGATCAAAGCAACACAGAGAAAATATTATCACAAAATGATGCATGAATTTGTAACGTGCGGACGTAAAAAAATTTTTTGTAAAAAATTCACCATAAATCGAAATATTGTGCTACAGACTTCCTGTTTGTTGAAAAATGAAGCTAATTAATTGAATATTACTAGACTGTAAGTGTTTTAGCTTACAATTGCAGTTTTCAACCATTTCGGTCGAGTTAAAGTTGACTGAATGTCGAATTTTTTCTATTTATCGTGATTTATATGAAAATATTTCAAAACTGATATAAGCTACAACCATGAGTTATTTTCTGTTGTATTCTACATGAAATTGCACACATTTTCATATATAAAAGTTTATGTAACGACTAATATAAAACGGTGCAAACATTATGACAACGTGACGAAAGAATTTCTGAGATGTTCGGCCGAGTTACCGTGCTAACGTAAGGAAAATGTTTTTTTAAAAAATTCGCCATAAATCGAAATATTGTGCTAGAGACTTCCAATTTATTGCAAAATGAAGGTAAATGAATAAATATTACTAGAATGTAAGAGTTTTAGCTTACAATTACATTTTTCGACCATTTCGGTCGAGTTAAAGTTGACCAAAGGTTGAAATTTTGGCAGTTATCGTGATTTATGTGAAAATATTTCAAAACTGATAAAAGCTACAACCATGAGTTATTTTCGGTTGTATTCTGCATGAAATTGCACACATTTTCATATATAAAAGTTTATGTAATGACTAATGTAAAACGATGCAAACATTATGACAACGTTACGAAAGAATTTCTGAGATGTTCGGCCGAGTTACTGCGCGCAGACGTAAGGAAAAAGTTTTTTTTTTTTCAGAAATTCACCATAAATCGAAATATTGCGCTAGAGACTTCCAGTTTGTTGCAAAATGAAGGTACATGATTGAATATTACTAGAATGTAAGAGTTTTAGCTTATAATTGCGTTTTTTTACCATTTCGGTCGAGTTAAAGTTGACCGAAGGTTGAAATTTTGGCAGTTATCGTGAATTATATGAAAATATTTCAAAACTGATAAAAGCTACAACCATGAGTTATTTTCTGTTGTATTCTACATGAAATTGCGCATATTTCCACATATAAAACTTTATGTAACGACTAATATAAAACGGTGCAAACATTACGACAACGTGACAAAAGAATTTCTGGCGCGGACGTAAAGAAAAAGTTTTTTTCAAAAATTCACCATAAATCAAAATATTGTGCTAGAGACTTCCAATTTATTGCAAAATGTAGGTAAATGATTGAATATTACTAGAATGTAAGATTTTTAGCTTAGAGTTGCGTTTTTTTACCATTTCGGTCGAGTTAAAGTTGACCGAAGGTTGAAATTTTGGCAGTTATCGTGATTTATATAAAAATATTTCCAAACTGATAAAAGCTACAACCATGGGTTGTATTTTGCTGTATTTTACATGAAATTGCGCACATTTTCATATATAAAACTTTATGTAACGGCTAATATAAAACAGTGCAAAAATTACGACAAAATGACGAAAAGAATTTCTGAAATTTTCGGCCGAGTTACCTTGTGGACGTAAGGAAAAAAGTTTTCAAAAATTCACCATAAATCAAAATATTGTGCTAGAGACTTCCAATTTGTTGCAAAATGAAGGTAAATGATTGCATATTACTAGAATGTAAGATTTTTAGCTTACAATTGCGTTTTTCTACCATTTTGGTCGAGTCAAAGTTGACCGAAGGTTGAAATTTTTTGTAGTCGACGTACGGTATGTCCACTCGGCACCCAACAGACAATTTTAGTCGACGTATGATACGTCCAGTCGGCGTTTAAGGGTTAACATTTTTAGAGACTGCCAAAATTTGCCTTGCTCCAGGGGTTCTGGAACCTAACCTTACTTAAGTTCGGGGTATGACTGTACTCCTAAACAAGCTGAGAAAGGATTTGGGGGGTGTGGGAGGGGAGCAGTAGTAACACTGCTTACAGGAATAAGCAAACACAGAAGGGGTTGTTGGGGTTGGTGGGTGGCCAGGGAAGGAGTTTCCCAGGATGGGAAGGGGTGGGAATGCAATGTAGGATGGGTGGAGAGGGGTAGGCAGGCATTTGACTTGGTCAGAAATTTTTTTTGCCTTATGTTTTTAAAGAAAACAGATTGGGCACACCAGCTTAACTTGCAGGTACTTAATGGCTGGTGCACATCAACCATTTTGTGAAGACTGTTTGGTCCCACTGACTGCTGCATTTGTCCATTGAATGCCCCAGTCGTCGAAAACTTAGAAATCAACTTTTATCTGATGCTAAGGTGAGAATAAGTACATCCTTGCCAAAGTCCTTGGAGAGATTGCTTGTGCAGTGAATGGTGTTTTTAAATTCTCAGTGGCAGCAGGTCTTTTGCAACAGGTTTAGTTTTCATATGATTTTCAATATATAATTCCAATTATATTTTAAACAGAACTCATGCTTACTAATTTTTAAATCATGGTCTCGATTTACTGTTCTTTTTTAAAACTCATATTTTATTTCAATTTTTTGCTTTTATTTATTTAGGTTTTATTAGTATTCCACTTGGTTCTGGTACCAGTTACCCTGCCAGTCATGATGCCAGATAACTATCAATCCATCAATTAATGAACTTTTATTGGAGAAGTTCCTGTAGAACCCTATTAATGAACTTTTATTGGAGAAGTTGCTGTAGAACCATATTAATGAACTTTTATTTGAGAGGCTGCTGTAGAACCCTATTCTGACTTAAACACCTCTGCTCCCTTGTGCAGTGCTCAGTAAAAACAAGGAAAAAAAGTAGAGAAACAAGCCTTGGCACCGCTCCTGGAACTCCCCCTACATGCTTTGGTCACAAGAGGTGGATGATGTAAAAGAACTCTCCCTGAAGAAAGATTGCTCAGACCACACATGCTCCAGAAAACACTAACGTCTCAAGCAAGGAAACAGCAGGTTCATCAATAATAAACCTCCCGAAAGGATGGAAAAGAAAGCTTCCCCGCCACCATCGCAAAACCTATCTGTAGACTGGGTACACAATTAACGAACAAGCTGCATGAACCCTACACCAAGCAGGTCGTGGAAACCTCCTCCTGCAACCACAGGGAGTCACAGGAAGAAGAGTTACTCAATTAACCTGTCTACAGCAATCATCCAGCAAAATACAGTAGAACCCTGGTTCTCAACACTAATCTGTTCCAGAAGAAGCGTCAAGATGTGCTTCCATCGAGATCGAATCAATTTTTCCCAGAAGAAATGGCAAAATGGATTAATCATTTCTTGACCACCAGTCATTACCCTAACCTTGCCTTTTTATACAAAAGATTACACATAAATAACAATTAAAGTTGAGAGTTAAATAACTTACTATATTAGATGCACTTTTTTCATTTTTAAATGTACTGTATACTGTATAAAAAAAAAAAGTGGCCTATGTCCAATGTGGCCGTATTACGGATGGTTGACTGAGCACCATAGGTCAGGCTAGGTACCATTATGTGCTGTAACGGGTAGGCATAAAAACTGTTGCTAATAATAAAACATTGAAAAACAAGCCTAATTATTACAGTAAATTAATAAAATATTAAAAGCAAGCCGAATTATGTCTCATCACAAACTTAAGAAAAATTGCTTAGGTAAACAAACCAAAACACCACGATAGTGGCCTATTGCAGTAACAATAAACGTTGTTTACATTCTGTATGTCCACTGGAATAGTTGTAAACAAAATCAATTTAAAATATCTTTCAAAACAGCAGCAGCAGAGTGAGCAGGCTTTAAACAACCTGTGGGAACAACGCCAACTAGCGGTGGCTGACCAAACACTTTTGTTTACAAATGTCATATGATTCATCGGGTTGGATTCCAGTTCGCTGTTTGAGCTCCAATGCAAAATTTACTCAAAATTTTGTGTCAAAATCCGATTATGTCTAGTTCTGATATTGTCGAGGACCGGGGTTCTACTGTACCCCATTGCCAGTGGTAAAAACTGATCCATAGACAGGGTACGCAACAAAAGAAAGCCCCTCACTGAAAGGTCACACAAACCCCTCCCAATGCATCTCTGAAGAGTAGCAGTGAAAGGAGGGATAACTTGTGCACCAGGCGAACAAGCTGAACAACCTCGACTCACTGTGAACCTGAGAGCCCACTGTGAGACGGGAAGAAGCAGACCCTAAGTCTAAGCAACCTGGCACAGCAGTAGCAACCCTACCTGGAGGAAAGCTGATTACTGCCGGTGACCATGTGTTCCGCCCTTCCCCGAAGGGGATAGCTCTTGGAAGAAGCCTATCAAGACTTCTTACACAAGGACTAGACTTCCCTATCTCGATGGCCACCTGCTTGGAAACGAGTGGGGCTGAGGTAAAGGTAGATGATGATAGAAGATGAAGAAGAAGAGGGCTGGTCCTACTCACACCACAAGACTGGTCTGGTCAAGAACAGCAAACTAAGCCACACCCATCAGAGGAAGCTCACCAGGAAGGGCTACTTCAACCAGAAATCCCTTTTCCAATGTGGGCATCCACAAAGCCATAGAACAACACAGCTGGTAATTAACCCTTCAGCAGAAGCTACTACATTCCAGACAAAATCAGTTACAAAATTGACCTCGACCTAAGACATAGAGGTCTTGTCTACTCTCCACTGAGGCAAGAACCAAAAAAAAAAAAAAAAAAAAAGCAAAAACACAACACTAGCACTTCCAGGAACAAAAAGTTGCTTGATAAAGCACTTAGGATTGATAAACACAAGATTTATACAAAGGAAACAGTTAGCTTAAGTGCAAGAGACACTGAAACCTATTACAGCCGGAAGGACAAAGGACAACATGGCTGGGTGACAATGGCATCCCATCTCCCCAATATCCACCTGGGTACCACCTTGTTTAGTCAGTACACAGCCAGTCCAGCGCACGTGTGAAAGGATCCTTCATATGTGAATGGCAAGGTGTTTGTATCCCTGTAAGAACAAGAAACCTTAAAAGAATAGTGACAAAGCCAGTACATGAAATATTACACTTGCAATCAATCAATTACAGAATTCTCTCATTTTTTCTGTAGATATCGAGAATAAACAATACTACTTAAACAGTACAGATCATGGAAAAAATACTCTATACTCTGCAGGATTTGAATGCAAACAAGTATACTTTCCAATGTTTGAATGCAAACATGTATACTCAACAGAATTTGAATGCACACATGTATACTTTACAGGATTTGAATGCAAACAAGTACGGTGATCATTTATACACACTTTGATATCCAAAAGGCATAAGTGCCACTTGGAGACACTATAGTCTACACTTGCTTAGTTCATAAAAAGAAAACTTCATAGCACATTCCAATTATGGGAGACAACAAAAATCCAGACACTAATAAATTAGAAAATAGTGTCTCACATGGAAGTGTTTCTATAGTCTGTTTTATTTTTTCTGTTCACTCACCAACGTAGGTTTTAGGTAGATGTGGCAATACAAGTAGCTAGCTCTCAGTTGGCTTAAATCAATGTTTCTGATATCATTGTAGGCTTATGTGATAACGGTGCAAACAATTTCTTCGGTAATGCATCTGAATGCTTATATATACAAACAACCCTCACACCTCCCTACATAGTCCTAAACATGCCAATTTATGTTAATAATATAACATCAGCACACAATGGACGACCTTGTTTCAAATAATCTACGTAGATCAAACACAAACAAGGGACTTTTAATAATTATGTTAAAATCTCATTGTAGGTAAATAAAAGACATCTGGCTTTGCCAGTGCAAATAAAAGGTATTTTAATAATTTCTTGTATGTAAAGTACATGAGCAGGACAATATTTGAAATACTGTGGCATGAAATGTTTTTAGTCAATGAAGCTGCTTGGGACGGTGAAAGGAGCAACCACCTCAATATTGGTTGGAGGACAGGGATTTTATGCATGGCATTGGAATTGCTGTTTTCTTTTCAGAATACTTTGCATATTTTATTATTTTTTTTTTTTTAGCATTCACATCATTATAACAGCTCAGTGATCAGGCAATTTCAGATGTATTTGGTATATAACTTGTCAAGTAAAAGTCTGAAATTTCATTGAGTTCACATCATCCTTTGTGGGTTGATGACATATGTATGGTATAAAAGGCTAGTCGAGACTAATATTTTTCATGGGAGGAATTGGACTGATAATTGGATAGAAAGAATAAATAAAGGTTACAATAAGAAAGTAATTCTGATTGATGTGAAATGAAAGTTGCTTAAAAGAAGGCCAGTAAAATCAAATATCTGATGAACAGACCTGTAGTTCACTTGCCAATGCTTCATGTTCTAGAGGTCAACATCAATAAAGGTTATTTTTCCAGTTTACAGATGTGAATAGAACACCAAAGTTATTTTTATATTCATACAATGAAATTGTACATAGAATAAAGTCTGAATGATAAGGAAATCTTGTGATCTGAACAGTTTGTGGGCATAGGTCTATGTGTAGCCTACTCTATACCAGTGAGATCTGAAAGCCCATCGTCCGTTTGTGTTTGATCCGAGTATGATCTGAGTAGAATGTGTCATACCTAGACTGTTTTACACAATCTTGTCATTGTGTGCTTGTATTGGTATATTATAAATACAAATCAGCTTGTTTATGATTTGTATTAGGAGGTATGAGGGTTACTTGTACAGTGCTCCCCCACTTTTTTGTGGGATAAGTTCCAGAACCCACCGCAGAAATAAAAAATCCCCTCTAAAAACGCTTAACTGCCAAATACCCTGTACCCCTTAAACTAAAACACTTATACCTGTCTACAGAATTTTAAAAGTTCACTGCCTAATTTAGTAGTTCAAACAAAAATATACATTAAATTATCATACTAAAACAATTTTATATCAATTCGAACAAAAATACACCCCCAAACCATCATCCCAAAAAAGTTATCTTAGATTAGTACCCTTTTACAGTCAAACCTATTAAAACCGGCACTCTGTGGTTCGGCTTGATTTTGAATCCGATGCCATTAGTTTGTTGAGTGGCCACGAGGGTGACGACACGTATTGTTTACAACTTCCCTACAGCAAAAATTTGCTGTATCTCTTGTTTTTATGAAAATAATTGTTAGTGATGAAAATGTGTGATATCAAATATGTTTTTGATATTAACTTTAAGGAATAAATATATTTTTTTAAGATTCCACTTGAGAAGGCTCTACCAAGTGAAAAATTTTAATCAAAACAATGAGACATTTGGCAACGCATGAATTCATTAGTCTTAGAGTGCTTGAGAGACTTATAAATGATATGGTTTTGATAATTTTTTTTGTATAGCTGTATATTTACCCATCTGATATGCCACCCATGAGATCAGATGATGCTAGAGGTAGGAAGTGCAAGCATGAATCTTCATCTGTGCTAGAAAACGTTTTTCCCGTTAGTGACTGTTTAGTGTTCATTTTCGTCAATAGATGGCAGTATGCTCTGTTTACATTTTGACGACAAAGTGATAAAAAGGCACTGAGTGATCGCCCAAATTCATTCTTTGTTTTTGTCATTTTATTACCCTCTACAGTCATAATACATGATGAAGAAACTAATAGTGATAATTATGAAGGTAGTAAATTTAGGAGATGAAAGTCACCGATAATATTATGCAGATTCTGAGAAAAATTAAGTAGTTGACTTAGAGTTAGGCTAACTCTAGGATGTAGGCTAAATGTATTAAGTAAAGTACTCTATTTTAAAGAAAATTATACAGTATGAAGTTATAAAATGATAAAGTGAAAATATGAGTAATAAAATGATAAAAAAGTAGTGTCCAAACTTAGCCAAGTACAGTAGTAGATTAAGTCGGCAACTAGGCTATTTGTATACGGAATTAGCTTGCAAGACTGCAGAATTAGCTTGCAAGACTACACTCTTCATGGATGTATTCTATATTCCAGGATTTTCTGTGGTCTGGCACTGGCCTGGTCCTAAGATTCTCGTATTTAAGAGGTTGGACTGTACAACTGTTAACTCTTATGTACTGTATATATGGCCCCTAAAATGCTTTTAACCATGATTTACTCATTTTGAAATATTAATATTAATGTAAACAGCAAAACATCTAGAAAATGTTTAATACAAATTTAATAAATCTTTAATACAAATTAAATAAATCTGAAGTCGTTCCATTTTCTTTATATGGTAAAAACAAACAATTATCACTAATTTGCTTTTTTAGTAGAGCATCACTGTTTATTCACTAATTACTCTTATTTTGTCATATTGTGTTCATGACTAAATACAGATTTTTATGATAAGATGATTTTACAGTGCACTGACACTGTTGTAATGTTATCTATTAAGCTCATTCTAAGTTAGGCCCCCCAAACTGAGCATAACAGGTGTACGATTCTTTGAGGTTGGCAAAATAAAAAAAAAAATCACATCAATGGAAAGAGAATGACACGTACATTCACACTGTATAAATAAAAAAATTCAAAAAAATTTTCCCTACCTTCCACGAGAAGTTGAAAATGACTGTTTACAACCCCTTGTGGGGCCTCATTTACAAGACAATCGTAAATTTTACCAACTTATACATTTTTTCTAATAAATAAATTCATTGTACTGTATTTTGTAAAATTATTATTACTGCCCACACAATGTCAAAACAGATAAGAAATAAAAGCAGTAACAAATTTTTTGCATATTTGTTGTAAAAATATTCACGTAAATTTACGAGAAGGAAGATTCGATAACTTTTTTTTTACTTTTACATGCTCTTTCTAATATTTCTTTGCAATTTTCTTTGTAAAATTACATTTACAACCGACATACTATTGTAAAAGACAAAAACAAAAAACAACAGCAACATCTTCGTATATTTACAAGCAAATTTACAAAAAGACTCGTGTGAGAGAGATGCAATACTTTCCTCCTTGAAGTCACAAGCATTACTGATACTGGCCTAACTCTCACGTCTGTATAAAAGTTGCCATTAATGAATTTATAACATATAGAAGTATTGGCACCTTTGTTTCGAATCATTATTACCATAACAATGGTGCATAATTCTGCTTCACACTGAAGCTCAATCCGTCCACCTCCCAAAACCTGTTTTACTTCACACTGAGGCTCAATCTGTACACTAATGGTTAAGGGTAGTGTAAGATGTATATGAAATTACATTACTGTAAAGTGTTTTTGGATGATAGAGCATATTGTACAGTATTTAAAATATTCGCTAATTATTTTAATTTTATTTTCCAGTCTGCTTTTACTGGAATATAAAATGAAAATAATTAGCGAATATTTTAAATGTTGTACAATATGCTATATCATACAAAGACACTTTACAGTAATATCATATCAAATACATCTTACATTACCCTTAAAGAGAGAGAGAGAGAGAGAGAATCGATTCAATATCACACACCTGTTATGCTCAGTCTGGGGCCCAACCTGGAATGAGCTTAACAAATACACTGTAAATCATAATAAGTACACTGTAAATCATTTTTATCATAAAAATCAGTATTTAGTCATGAACACAACAAAAAATACAGTAATTAGTGAACAAAAATACATAATTAGTGAATAAATAGTGTTGCTCTACAAAAAAAGCAAATTAGTGATAATTTTAAAGATACAGTCCATAGAAAAATCCATGAACTGTGAAAGTTCCCACAGAAAAGTGAAAGATATGTTCCACAAAAATCCGTGACAAAATGAAGCGTGAAAAAGCGGGGTAGCACTGTATACAAGTACATTAAAATATATTACTACAGAAACAGTTTAATATTTTTATTACATTAAGCGAACGATATTGGAAGTAGGTGGACACGTGAAATGAGTAGTAACACTATTCTTCCTTATAATCAAAAGTTATAAAGATTCAGTTACCAAACATTAAAAACATTATATGGCTATACTTTACACTGCCTTACACCCACCCACAGTATGCCTAGTATTTTCTTACCATTACTAAAACAAATTGATACCTGGACCTTATCAGTAAGCTTCCAA
This sequence comes from Macrobrachium rosenbergii, assembly GCF_040412425.1. Lineage (NCBI taxonomy): Eukaryota > Metazoa > Arthropoda > Malacostraca > Decapoda > Palaemonidae > Macrobrachium > Macrobrachium rosenbergii. The sequence goes on from NC_089788.1 coordinate 61,607,349, forward strand.
TCTTCTATACAAAAAAGGAAAGCAGTCATGTTTAAACTTCTGTCTATAACTGATGTCTTCATTAAACTTGCAACAGACACAATTTGGTATCCATTAGCCATACAGGAAATTCATAAGCATCATGTGTACATAAAAGCCAAAAGTGAAAAATGCACAAATTGAAGAGCTGAACAATGTTGATGTTATTGTACAAAGTAATTAGTCTTAGCTGTTTTAAACTATGAAAGCTAATTATACAGCCAAGCCTCACTTACATCTTTAAAAAGCTTTGATTTAATTTATATAGGTCTTAGAATCTGCAGTGAAGTCCTGAAGTCCTTCTCAATTAAGTTTGTGCAACCAGTTGAAACTGGTTAACCAACCCCTCTTTCAACTAAGTTCATGCAACAGTTGACAATGATGAACCTGCTCTCTCTCTCTCTCTCTCTCTCTCTCTCTCTCTCTCTCTCTCTCTCTCTCTCTCTCTCTCTCTCTCTCTCTCTCTCTCTCTCTCTCTCTCTCTCTCAAGAGATCTGTTTATTAGCAATTATCAATGACCATTCCCAATTACAGTGGACTGAATTTTTTTATTCTATATAATGTTTCCTTCCTGGATTATCCATAAAGTATGAATCTGTACACTTTGTACCATTTACCTAAAAATTTTGCATATAACCCTGCACATAAGAATCACACACAATACAGCATATAAGGAAAAGAGGCTCATTCTACACAGTCTGCTGATGGCTCCTAATTTCCATTAAGCATAAGGTTTAATGCTATACGATAAAAGAAGCCAATTTGCTTTACTTAACTGTGCTTATATTTTCACAGGAGAACTGCTTGTTGAGTGCTCAGCAGTCAAGATTATTAAAAACATAAACAGGAATTTGTAGGTTTCAGTAATTTGAGAAGTGCTTTAAAGCATCTTCAAAATTATCACAAAAATCTTTTTGGCTGGGTTCTGTCCTACAAATCATAAAAGACTGGTATAAATGTTGAAAAGCATTGGCTCCTTGCACAAGTAAACACAGAGAGAAATAAGATATAGAAACAACAGCTGTAAATGCTATAACCAGATCAAATTATTTATTCCCAGCAATTATTTTTTATTAAATTTTAAGCTTTAAGGAGTTATGAATACGACAACAAATGAGGACACCTTATGCACGACTATAATTCCAGTTAAACCTGTTTTATAAGACGTCCAATTCTCAACCAGCAACACAATTTTAGCATACCCAATTATTACATTTTTATGCTGCCTGAGCTAACTTGGTTGTTTAGCTTGCAAATGAGCTCTTGGAACAGAACATATTTGTATACAGTGTAAAGGACTTGCTGTATATTACATAAGATCTAGTCCATCAGGAACAAACCCTTCAGGACAATCATATGAAAATGAAGAATGTTAACTCAGTGGTCTGGTTAGACTATTCAATAACAATAGTATACTTCAGGCTTATCTAAAGTACTGTAATGGGACAGATGGTGAAACAGAGACCTCTCTACTTCTGCTGCCTTTATAACCGTGGAAATGGAATATAAAACTTAGGAGAAATGCCAAGCCCTGGGACCTATGAGGTCATTCAGTGCTGAAAGGGAAATTGAGAGTAAAAAGGTTTTAAAGGTGTAACAGGAAAACCTTGCAGTTGCACTATGAAACAATTGTTAGAAGCTGAAGAGAAAATGAGCAGATGTACAGTAAAAGTAATGAAAGGGGCTAGAGGGATGCTGCAAAGAACCTTAAACCTTAAGGGACGCGCTAAATATATACATATTAACCCTTAAACGCCTGTTGGACGTAGCAAACGTCGACTAAAATTGTCTGTTGAATGCCGAGTGGACGTAGCAAACGTCGACTACAAAAATTTCAACCTTCGGTCAACTTTGACTCGACCGAAATGGTTAAAAACACAATTATAAGCTAAAACTCTTACATTCTAGTAATATTCAATCATGTACCTTCATTTTGCAACAAATTGGAAGTCTCTAGCACAATATTTCGATTTATGGTGAATTTTTGAAAAAAAACTTTTTTCTTACGCCCGTGCGGTAACTCGGCCGAAAATTTCAGAAATTCTTTCGTCATTTTGTCGTAATTTTTGCACTGTTCTATATTAGCCGTTACATAAAGTTTTATATATGAAAATGTGCGCAATTTCATGTAGAATACAACAGAAAATAACTCATGGTTGTAGCTTTTATCAGTTTTGAAATATTTTCATATAAATCACGATAACTGCCAAAATGTCAACCTTGGTCAACTTTGACTCGACCAAAATGGTAAAAAAATGCAATTATAAGCTAAAACTCTTACATTCTAGTAATATTCAATCATTTACCTTCATTTTGCAACAAATTGGAAGTCTCTAGCACAATATTTCGATTTATGGTGAATTTTGAAAAACTTTTTCCTTACGTCCGCGCCAGAAATTCTTTTCGTCACGTTGTTGTAATGTTTGCACTGTTTTATATTAGTCGTTACATAAAGTTTTATATATGGAAATGTGCGCAATTTCATGTAGAATACAACAGAAAATAACTCATGGTTGTAGCTTTTATCAGTTTTGAAATATTTTCATATAAATCACGATAACTGCCAAAATTTCAAGCTTCGGTCAAATTTAACTCGACCGAAATGGTCAAAAATGCAATTATAAGCTAAAACTCTTACATTCTAGTAATATTCAATCATGTACCTTCATTTTGCAACAAACTGGAAGTCTCTAGCACAATATTTCGATTTATGGTGAATTTCTGAAAAAAATTTTTCCTTACATCTGCGTGTGGTAACTGCCCAACATCTCAGAAATTCTTTTCGTCATGTTGTCGTAATGTTTGCATCGTTTTACATTAGTCGTTACATAAACTTTTATATATGAAAATGTGTGCAATTTCATGTAGAATACAACATGATTTAGCTCATGGTTGTAGCTTTTATCAGTTTTGAAATATTTTCACATAAATCACGATAACTGCCAAAATTTCAACCTTCAGTCAACTTTAACTCGACCGAAATGGTAAAAACGCAATTTGTAAGCTAAAACTCTTACATTCTAGTAATATTCAATCGTTTACCTTCATTTTGCAATAAATTGGAAGTCTCTAGCACAATATTTCGATTTATGGTGAATTTTTTAAAAACATTTTCCTTACGCTCTGCGCGGTAACTTGGCCGAACATCTCAGAAATTCTTTCGCCTCGTTGTCGTAATATTTGCACCGTTTTATATTAGTCGTTACATAAAGTTTTATATATGAAAATGTGCGCAATTTCATTTACAATACAAAAAAAATAACTCATGGTTGTAGCTTTTATCAGTTTTGAAATATTTTCATATAAATCACGATAAATAGAAAAAATTCGACTTTCGGTCAACTTTAACTCGACCGAAATGGCCGAAAACTGCAATTGTAAGCTAAAACACTTACAGTCTAGTAAAGTCTCTAGCACAATATTTCGATTTATGGTGAATTTTTGAAGAAAAAAAAAATTTTTTACGTCCGCGCTTTACGAATTCATGCATCATTCTGTGATAATATTTTCTCTGTGTTGCTTTGATCGTTTTAAAATTTGTTATATACCAAAATCATTGCAATTTAGTGTACAATACAACTAAAAAAAAATTAAGTCATTAACTTAACTGTTTTGCTTACAGCGCGATTTGTATACAATTATATGAGTTTTTTTTTCGCTGTCATATATTCCAATATTTATATATGATAATGATATTTTTTTTCATTTCTGATGGTTGCATACTAAACTTCAGGCAATGACAAAAAAATGAGCCAAAAATGAACTCTTAATCTTAAAAACTAAGCGTGCTGAGATTTTTTGAAAAAAACTTTTTTTCCGCTTCGGCGCTAACTCACCGAACGCCGCCGGCATACGGGAGACGTTTTTGTAAATAGGGCTTCGGCGTTAAAGGGTTAAACACACCCCCCGACTGGGCAAAACTTTAAGGTTGGCCAATTTAAGAAAAAAAACACATCAGTGGAAAGAGTAAGATATGCAAATGCACATGGTCTAAGAAAATAAATTCTGAAAATTTTCCCCTACCATCCATGGGAAGTTGAAAGTGACTATTTACAACCCTGTGTGGGGCCTCTTTTACAAGACACTAGTAAAAATATGTTAATTTTACCAAGGTATACTTGTTTTTTCTAATACCATACCATATATTTCCGGGTATAAGACGACCTTTAAATCATAAAATTCACCCCTAAAAATTGGGGGTCATCTTATACTACCATTCTAAAAATCAAACCTTGAATTCTAAGTGATGTTTATCAGTAGGCTAGCCTCGGCCTCAGTGTGATAACTACCGACATACATGAAAAGATTCACATTATGATATAAAGTGATAATAAAGGTAATAAAACCATTTTTACCTATATATATTATTGGTATATCTTCATAATATATAGCCTATTCAAGGAATACTTCCATATCAATGAAATCAACTTTTATCTATGCGAGGCCAGCCAGCTGACAAAATGTAAATATCGAGTTATGGTTGCGCTCACAGCCACCTTTATCTTTCGATAACGTAGTATAGTTACAGTAGTAATAATATTTAGGATAACATAATGCAGTATTAATTTTTCATTAAAAATTCAGGCTGTTTGTAAACTGTTTAGAACAATTCAGTCACACGAACGATAATTATCATACTTATCGTATTGTTGTTAGGGGTTGCTTACCGTTGGCGATGAAACGTAAACAAAACAATCCCCGTAGGAGGGTAGTGCCGTCAGTGCACCTCATGCAGTGCAGTGTAGGCATTACTCAAGGTTCTTTGCAGCGTCCCTTCAGCGCCTAGCTGCAACCTCTTTCATTCCTTTCACCGGTCATATTCTCTTCTTCCATCTTGCTGTCCACCCTCTCCTAGCAATTGATTCATACTGCAACTGCGAGGTTATCCTCCTGTTGCACATTTCAAACTTTTTCACTGTCAATTTCCGTTTCAGGTTGAGCCAACTCGGGACTTATGAAACTGGAGATCCGAACTGTGACAAAGTCCTCCTTCTTAGCACCAAAATTGTCCACAGAACTGCAGTCGTCCAGACCCTTCGAGGCAAGAAGAATTCGTATTCAGCACTGAATGGCCTTAGTTGCCCCAGTGCTTGGCATGTGTGCCTAAAATCTATAAATCATTTAATCATTAAACAAAACAGTGGTTTCCCTTTTAGGCGACATGTAGGAAAAACATGATATAGAATCGACTTTGTCATTTCGTTCACCATATATACGCGGATCCTGTTTTACGGCGCTTGCCTAGTGACGAAAATCCCTATTTCCACTTATCGGTGCCAACAATCGCTTATCGGCACTGATAATTGGGTATTGACGCCAATAACTGAAAATCGACGGTTTTTGGCGCCAATAAGCCCCAAAAATCAAAGAAAAGGCCCTGAAAATCGCCAATTTTCAGTTATTGGTGATTTTCAGTTATCATCACACCCTCAGAACGGAACTCCCACCAATAACCGGGGACTGCCTGTACTCATTAATGCGCAATCTTGCACATCGTGCAACCCCCAAATTTTCCCCCATAAAAAATTATTTTATCATATATCTCTTGTATCATGCGAGTTCCTTTTTTGAAAGACCAGATTACCATGGACTAACCTCTTTTTACTCCATCTCTTTATCCCATCTTCTAGTGAAATAAGTTAAAAAAGTAAAAGCTAATGATAAAAGTATCGTTAGTTACGTTACACTCGTTGAGTAAACGAGTACAGCCATAAATAACTGAACGAGAAACAACTCTTTTGCTATGAACAAAGTCTAGGCTGTGGTTATGAACAACCAAATCGGATAACAACAGCTGTTTTGCTTGCATTTCAACCATCGTACGATAGTAAACAATTACTGTACTGTAGTTATGTTACAAATGACGTTAATTAGAATAGGACTGATATATATTTTGCATTATACCCTTATTCACTATGGAGAAAAGATCACAAGGAAATATACTGCTGACTTTAAGCTGCAAGTTGTAGCTGAAGCTGAGAAAACAATGTTCAAACGCTAAAGACTATAAATTATCGTGCATCGGCAACACAGGTGAAACTTTGTGCATCAGCAACATGGATGAAACTCCTAAACTTAGATATGCCATCAAACTCAACCGTAAACAATATTGGAGAAAAAAATATTTTAAAGCTATTGGGCATGAACGAACACATTTTACTGTTGTTTTAACATGTATGGCAAATGGGACGAAACCTTCCCTCACGGTTATCTTTACACGGAAATTGAATTGATGCTGAAACAAAAATTCCCGGAAGGAATCGTTGTCCACATTCACGGAAGCCTAAACAATGCAAATGGTGCATGATCGCTATTTTTTTGTAATTTTATAATACAATTACAGGTTGACCATCACTAAACTGGCAATCAGTATTCCGGAACAATCAGTAATCCGGCACAAATTTCGGCCAGGGTAATTTCTAATGTTTCTGCACTAATTTTCAAATTTCCCAGATCGCTGCGCTAACTCGCTCGCCGGCCGCTTCGATTTGGTGGCGCTGTGTGCTGCATCGACAAACTGGAGGTGTTTGTAAATGCAGGTATGCTTTTGCTGTTCCATTTTTTACATTTATTATTGTCTTTTGGCCAACGCTATGGTATATCATATAGGCTACATATACGGTAGCCTAGCCTACATTATACTGAACTCTATTCACATATTAACAGTATTATACAAACATCAACATAACGAATGTGCATCTTTTTCATGGATCTTTTAAAAAGTTATGCTTTACTACATTGTATTCAATTGCATATATTCTCATAATGCTTTTGTATTATAAATTGCGATCAATGTTTTGTTTTGGGAATCAATAATGTGGTGTTTATTTTGCCGCATTTAACTTGGTTCAGAGCGCTTTTCTTGCTTCGTTAATATATGACATTAGTGGGATTCGCGGCTGGCCGTTTTGGGGGCGTGTTTGTTTTGTGTTAAAAAAAATCAAGATTCCATTCAATATTTTCTCTTGATTTCATCATAATATGAGCTTTACGTATTTATCTCTTATCGGTGTGAAAACAGCAGTAATTTGTATTCTTTCATGCCCAGTAGTTTTGATTAAAATAAATTCTCTCCAATTTTATTTACGGTCGAGTTTCATCCATGTTGCCGATGCATGATAATTTATAGTCATTAGCAGCTTGAACATTGTTTTCTCAGCTTCAGCTACAACTTGCAGCTTAAAGTTACTGTAGCAGTATATTCCCTTGCCAATCTTTTCTCAAAAGCGAATAAGGGTATCGTGTAAAAAATATGTCAGTCCTATTGTACAGTACTTAACATCATTTGTAACATAACTACAGTAATTGTTTAACCGTACAATAGTTGAAATACAAGCAAAACAGTTGTTATCCGGTACGATTATTAGCAAAACAACAGTTTCCCGTTCGGCTGTTTATGGCTGGACGCATTTACGCAAGAGTATAACGTTACTTACAATACTTTTATCATTCTTTTACCTTTTTAACTAGCAGATGGAATAAAGTGATGGAGGAAAAGAAGTTGGTCTATTGTAAGTTGGTCTCTCTTGCTGCTTGCGTGAAATCTAAAAATATTTCCCAAATACTTTCGTATCGGTATTAATTGCTAACCCCATCGTAAACTCGAAATATCGTAAGTCGAATTATCGTAACTCGAGCACTACCTGTATTTGATAATTGTCTTTTCTTTATTAACCCTTAAATGCCTAATGGACGTACCATACGTCGACTAAAATTGTCTGTTGGATGTCAAGTGGACGTACCATACGTCGACTAAAGATGCTTTTTTTAAATATTCGCGGAAAAATAATTATAGGCCTAGTTTGCGGAAGATTTCAAATCATGCGCCTTGAGGGATGCTGGGAGTTCACGGATCAAGCTGTTGTTTTGTTTATAAGCGTCACCCAGACGCGCATGCGCGAATTCCCTCCTTCTCGTACCAGACAGCATCAGCGCCGCATCGTCCGAGAGCGATTTTTTGACGCATCCGTGTTTTGCATTACTTTTGGCGAGTGTTTGCGTATTTGTGAGGCAACAGGACGTTTGCAGAGATGTCTCAAAGCCGTCAGGACCGTGAAAGGCGCATACTGCCTGTCAGTAGTGAGCGTGTGAGACGAGTTTTAGACTGGGATGCTGGAGAAGGACCCAGCAGCCAAGGTGACCCAGCTTCTCAGCGCCGTGTTGTGCGCCCACATGTGACCGAAGGCGACCAAGGACCACATCCCGTGCCTTTTATGACCCCTAGGAAGCATCGGGGTGTCCTGAGGGGCATCTGAAAGCATTTGGGAGGCCTCCAACAAAAGGACATTGACGAATACTTGTCGGAGCTCGATCGAGAGCAGGTGGGAAGTCCTGATTTCGGTGGCAGTTGGTCATCCAGTGATGAGGACATCACGCCTGATGTCAGTGATGACGAGTATTTGCCCCCAATGTCCGTACGGGAGCCACAGGAGGAAAGTGAATTAGAGTTCAGTGGTTTTAGTGCGTATGAGGAAGAGTCTGAGGAGGAGGAGGAGGAGGCCCCGATTGTGGCTGGTGGGGACGAGACTGAAAGTGATGGCGAAAGTGAGGGAGACGGACCAGCTGGGAGTGTGGGAGTGCAAAGACGTGCACGTGCGCAAGCACAGGCCCGTAGAAGGTCGCAACGTCGCGGCAGCTCGGGTGAAGGCCGTTTGTCCGAAAGTGATGAGGGGTGGTTGGAGGACCCCACCCCACCTAACATGCACCCATTCACGGCAGTACCTGGATTGACCGTCCCTGTGCCTCTCACTACACTGGGGTTCATTCAGCTCTTCCTGACGCAGGAATTGCTGGAATCCTGGTTGCGGAGACGGCAGATTACGCTCGGTACTGCCGTGAGGAACTGCAGACGACGTTGTTGTATCGCTGGCGGGGCTGCAACCTCACAGACATGGCGCATTTTTTGGGGCTCCACATTTTTTTGGGAATGATGCCTGATGCCGACGTCAGGCAATATTGGAGGCGGAATTTTTTTTTAAGTACGCCCAATGTGCCCGGCATTATGCCCCATGATAGTTTCCTGGTGATGGACAGGTATTTCAACGCCTTCAACCAAAGGGCTGTACCGGAATAACCCCGACCGCCTCATCTTAGTCCGCCCAGTGTTGGAGTACATTCGTGAACGGTGCCAGTTTCTCGTGGTTCCTTCCAAGAACCTTTCTTTGATGATGGGGATGATGCCATACAAAGGGTGTCTAAGTATAAAAGTGTACAACCCCAAGAAGCCAAAGAAATATGGTGTAAAGTTATTTTTCATTACGGAAGCCAACACTGGATACGTCGTGGACTTCTCGGTGTATTCTGGGGTCTTCTCCACGCTGCATGACACTGTCTTTGGTCTTGTGGATCGTTTCCGTAACCAGGGATACCACCTGTTTATGGATAATTATTATAACTCGGTATCCCTGGCCCAGGAACTGTATGAAGCAGGTGTGCACGTCAGTGGTACCCTTCGGTTGGTGCGTGGGACCCCGAATGTCCTCAAGAGGTTTGCTAGCCAGCCGCAACATCTGGCAAGAGGAGAGACAGAGTGGCGGCGGAAGGGAAATGTCTTCGTCATCTGTTGGAAGGGGTCCGACTCGTGCCCATGATTACGACAAGTCATGAGCCCATCCAAGAAGAGATCATTCAGCGGAAGAAGACACATCGGCAGGGCCGAGTTACGTATGAGGAGTTTCGTGTCCAACACCCTACTGTCATCGGGCACTACAACAGGCACATGGGAGGAGTTGATCTCTTTGATCAACTCATCCAGTATTATCCCTTCGCCAGGAAAACCAGGAGGTGGACACAGAAGCTCGTCAAATACCTCCTTCAGTTGGCCCTCCAGACTGCCTACATCCTTTACTGTGGGTACAATTCTGATGCTCGGAGGTTGACCCACATCCAGTTTCTTGAGGTGGCTGGGAATGCCCTCATAAACTTCAACCCAGAGGAGTGGCCTTCCAACACCGCCCCCACTGCCCCGAGCTCCAGCTCTGCCCCGAGAGGAAAGGGCAGATGTCGCTAGGAGGGCCAGCCTCGGTCTTCCTGCTCCTGCCGACGCCGCCCCTGCTGCCGCCGCCCTTGATGATGCCGCCGCTGTTGATGATGCCGCCGCCGTTGATGATGCCACCGCCCTTGGTGATGCTGCCGCCCTCCCTCACACTCCAGTGTCCCGTCGGGTAGTCGACCCTGTGTGTCAGCTGCAGGCAGGAGATCACACACTGGAGCTCCTAGAAGGGCGTAAACAGAAACGGTGCCGGGTGTGCCATATGAATGGCAGAAGGAGAGACACCCGGTACATCTGTCGCACCTGCAAGGTAGCACTTTGCAGGTTCGAGGAGTGTAACCGCAAGTACCACACTGCGGTTATATATTGGAGTGCGCCTACCCGAGCGACACCGGAGGGCGCAGCAGGCCGCCGAAGTGCGGCCCATCCGCAGTAAGGGCGCGCGTCTCCCTCCTCCGCCTGTGCCTCGTCATGTCAAGAGGAAAAAAATGCAAGACTCTGCAATGGAGGAGGGAGAAAACAAGAACAGAACAAACAGTCAGGATTACGAGTGAGTATTCTGCATTGAATTTATTTCTAGTTTTATATTTATTACAAGTTTTTATATGTCTGTATTTATTGGTGTTTTGTATATTATTTCGTTTTATGCAAAAACAAAGTTTTTCACAAGCATTTCTTTTAGTTATGTATCCGTACCAAAGTAAAAAAGTATATTATAAAAAACAATATATATATATATATATATATAATATTATATATATATGTGTGTATGAATTTATATATATATATATATATATATATATATATATATATATATATATATATAAATATATATATATATATAATATTTTTTATTATATAAAAAGATATAATATAAATAAATAAATATATATATATATATATATATATATTTTTTTTTATTTTTTTTTTTTTATTTATTTATTTGGGTCTTTTTGGGTAAGCAAAAATCTAATATTCTGGTGATATTTAATCCTTTACCTTCATTTTGCAACAAACGGAAAGTCTCTAGCACAATATTTCGATTTATGGTGAATTTTTGAAAAACTTTTTCCTTCGCTCCTCGCATGGAAATCCACTGAAAATGTCAGCATTTCTTGAGTCACCTTCTTGTAATTTTCGCCGTTTTATATTATTCGTTACATAAAGTGTTATACGTCACAATGTGCGCAATTTCATGTAGAATACAACATAAAATAAATCATTCTTTTAGCTCTTAACAGTTTTCAAATATTTTTATTTAAATCACGATAACTGACAAAATTTTAACATTCGGTCAACTTGGACTCAACCGAAATGCTCGAAAAACGCAATCGTAGGCCAAAATTCTTACATTCTAGTAACAATCAATCATTTACCTTTATTCTGCAACAAATGGAAAGTCTCTAGCACAATATTTCGATTTATGGTGAATTTTTGAAAAAACTTTTCCTTCGTTTCATGCTGCTGGAAATCCACTGAAAATGTCAGCATTTCTTGAGTCACCTTGTCGTAATTTTTTTGCCGTTTTATATTATTCATTACATAAAGTGTTATACTTCAAAATGTGCGCAATTTCATGTAGAATACAACAAAAAATAAATCATTCTTTTAGCTCTTAACAGTTTTCAAATATTTTCATTTAAATCACGATAACTGACAAAATTTTAACATTCGGTCAACTTTGACTCGACTGAAATGCTCGAAAAACGCAATCATAGGCCAAAATTCTTACATTCTAGTAACAATCAATCATTTACCTTTATTCTGCAACAAACGGAAAGTCTCTAGCACAATATTTCGATTTATGGTGAATTTTTGAAAAAAACTTTTTCCTTCACTCCGCGCGCGGGAAATCCACTGAAAATGTCATTATTTCTTGAGTCACCTTGCCTTAATTTTTTTCGCCGTTTTATATTATTCGTTACATAAAATGTTATACATCAAAATGTGCGCAATTTCATGTGGAATACAACAAAAAATAAATCATTCTTTTAGCTCTTAACAGTTTTCAAATATTTTCATTTAAATCACAATAACTGACAAAATTTTAACATTGTCAACTTTGACTCGACCGAAATGCTCGAAAAACGCAATCGTATGCCAAAATTCTTACATTCTAGTAACAATCAATCATTTACCTTTATTCTGCAACAAACGGAAAGTCTCTAGCACAATATTTCGATTTATGGTGAATTTTTGAAAAAAACTTTTTCCTTCGCTCCGTGCGCGTGGACTCCACTGAAAATCCTGGCATTTCTTGAGTCACCTTGTCGTAATTTTTTCGCCGTTTTATATTATTCGTTACATAAAGTGTTATACATCAAAATGTGCGCAATTTCACGTAGAATACAACAAAAAATAAATCATGCTTTTAGCTTTTACCATTTTTGAAATATTTTCATATAAATAACGATAAATAGAAAAAAATCAATCTTCGGTCAACTTTAACTCGATCGAAATGGTAAAAAAATGCAATTGTAAGCTAAAAAACTTACACTCTACTAATAATCAATCAATTTCCTTCATTTTGAAACAAGTGGAAAGTCTCTAGCACAATATTTTGATTTATGGTGAATTTTTGAAAAAAAACTTTTTTTTACGTCCACGCATTACGAATTCATGCATCATTTTGTGATAATATTTTCTCTGTGTTGCTTTAATCGTTTTACAATCTGTTATATACCAAAATCATTGCAATTTAGTGTACAATACAACTAAAAAAATTAACTCATTACCTTTCACCGTTTTGTTTACAGCACGATTTGTATACAATTATATACAAGTTTTTTTTTTCGCTGTCATATATTCCAATATTTATATATGATAATGATATTTTTTCATTTCTGATGGTTGCATACTAAACTTCAGGCAATGAGAAAAAAGGAGCCAAAAATGAACTCTTAATCTTAAAAACTAAGCGTGCTGTGATTTTTAAAATAAAACTTTTTCCGCTTCGGCGCTACCTCCCGAACGCCACCAGCATACAGGAGACGTTTTTGTAAATAGGGCTTCGGCGTTTAAGGGTTAACCAACTTGTACTGATTTATGGGGTATTTTAATTCTAGGATAAGGTGCTTAGCTACTGGGTTTCGTGTATTCTAGCCTAATAAATGGCCAATTCAGCAAAATGGCTAATCCGGCACCCTCTAGGTCCCAATGATGCCGGATTAGTGATGGTCAACCTGTAGTAATATGCGAATACATACAATATTACTGGATACAGTGAAGTAAAGCATAACGTGTACTAATATGTGACTATTACATATGCTAATTTTATATTTCGTGTATGATGTGACCCCCTTAAAATTGGCTCCAAAATTAGGTCTTCAAAAGTTGCATGATACACAAGTATATATGGTATTTTGAATTTCTACGGATGCAGTAACTAACACAGAATTTGTAATAAAACCATCTTTACAAAACCAATATTTTATAAGATACCTGCTGTTGCAAATGCTAGCCTATACACAGATAGTTTTGTAATTTAGCAGTCGTCTTTTACTATTGATATGAGATAAATTCATGAAAATTTGTCATAATTTTTTACCTCGTCCTATCTAAACGTTGTCTTGTACACGAAAATGTACGGAGATTTATTTTATTTTGTAAAATTATAATACAGCTCACACAATATCATAAGAGATAAGAGCTAAAATCAGTAACAAATTTGAGTACGGTATATTTGTTGTAAAATATTTATGAGATTTACTGAGATGGGGGAGATGCAGTAACTATTTTTGAGGTATACATGTTTTTTCTAGTATTTCTTTGTGGTTTTCTTTGCAAAATTACAATTATAGCTGACATACTATCATAAAAGATAAGAACTAAAACCAACTGCAATCCCTGGGTATATTTATGAGCAAATAAAAAGATGTCATGGGATAGAGAGGGGCAATACATTCCCTCATTAAGTCTCAAGGCAGACTGATCCCCCTCTGTCCTGTGCTGAGCTATTACAGTTGCCATAAGTCATTTATGGATCACTGAAATGCTAAGAATATCTTTCCTCCTAATTTCATCCAAATTGTATGGCGCGTATTATTAATACTCATATGAGTTAGCCCGTCCATCACTCAATATCTGTTATAGATCATCATATGATGATGCCCATCCATTAAGGGTTAAGTAAATGTCTAAAGTGCACCATGTGAGGTATTTATAATTATGTACTTGATGGGGATTGAGGAAAGGGCAAAACTTATTCTAAATCTCTGATGTTAAACTTGGACATCAATTGAGAAAAACTAGCAAAACTACATACAGGCAGGCCCCAGTTTACGACAGGTCCGGCTCACGATGTTCCGAGGTTACGACGCTTTTCAAATATATTCATCAGAAATTATTTCCCGGTTTATGACGCATGTTCCAGGGCTACGACGCGTCGTACACCAATCCGATGGAAGAAATATGGCTCCAAAACGGCAGAATAATAAACATTTTGAGTTTTTTTTATGAAAAACTCAATAAAAATGCACTTTACATCACTTTCAATATACCCAAAGCATTAAAAGTAAGGTTTTCTTGGGATTTTTGATGATTTTTAGCAATTTTTCGGTTTACAACAATTTTTCGGTTTACGACACGGCGTAAAAACGGAACCCGCATCATAAACCGGGGACCCTCAGTTATCGGCGATCCAGTTTAATGGTGCTTGTCTAGCAATGACAACTGGATTTTTGGCACCAATAACAGGGGATACGCTATTATTGCCAATTTCCAGTTATTGTCACGCCGTCAGAAACGGAACCCCTGCTGATAACTGAGGACTGCCTCTACTAACATGAAAAAAATTGCCTGAATGATGTTACTGAAAAATGAAAAAGCAAGTACGCCACCTACTGAAAGACAAAAAGATACTAAAAGATTAGAGATAAATGCACCACAATAATAATGAACAATGGATTAAAGTGTAACATAATGAATGATAAATCCCGAATAGACAGAAAAAACGGCAATAAACTTCGAAAGCGCAGCACCACAACAAACTTCCAAACAGTTAGGCAGAGAAATGACACCTTACCTTCAGGAGCAGTTTAAGATCTTTTAAGCTAGTGTGAATGGAACTTTGCACTAAGGTAGGTTATTGTATAATTAATGGGTTTTTAACATTTTATTTGTTATTTTAAGGGCAGATAAGTACCAATGCCAATCCAAATTTTTAAGTTTTGATCTTGCAACTTTATTTCCAGGATGCACAAAGTGTGAGGACAGTGATTGATGGCTACCTTGTGGCACATGCAGTGCTACTGATGATCAACTTCTGGCTGTCAGACAAAAGACTGTATATTTTACTCTGAGGTCATTCAACAACCAAGAATGTGGGCACATATGAGTGATCAGTTAGTAAAGGTAAAACTAATTTTTCTTAACAAGCCTTGTAATTATGGTATATGAAAAGAAATACTACGTACCTGTAACATAATCACCAGCATAAAAGCTCAGGTGATCAAAGTTGTATCTGTCAAAGTGGCCAACTGTTCTGCTGACGTCAAGCTTCTGGTATGATATTTTCTCATCCACTGTACTTGGATGATACTGAGTGAAAGGAACAGGTGAAAATACCTGAAAAAAAAAAAATCAGTTGTATTCTGTAAGGAAAAGGTTAAAATTACCTGAAAAATATGTCAGTCCTTCATTACCAAAGGAAGCTTACCATAAATCTTTAAAAATCAAATGCACAACAATTGTTCTAAAATACCAACAAAAAAGGGAGCATAATTTAATACTGACAAGCAGCCATGCCTGCCACAGTACAGATAGGTGTCAACTTATGACAATCCACGTTTACGACAGTAGTGAAAAAAATTATGAAAATAAAAAACTAAAGACATTCTAAGAATTTACAAATAATGCAGCTGGCAGCACTTATGAGTAGCAGTCCCAGCGGTGCATGTAAAGCAGGCCTTGCACTATCAAACGTTTATCCAGCATGGTATTTGGTCATACAATTAAACAATTTAAACATGTTTGGCTAGATTGGAAGGATTGACTATATACTGACAAAAAGGTCACTTTCATTGTCAACAGTTCAGTCAGCCAAAAAAGCGAGAAAGCTTATCAACTTGGAATTAAAAGTGAACATGATTAACCAATCTGAAGGAGGAAAAATAATAAGGACAATAGCACATGACCTAGAAATTCCGCATTGAACAGTCGACAAATCTTAAGGATTGAGAATGCATACATGAAGCTTTTTAAAGATTTGTTTCAATGAACTCTACTGTAATTATGAAGCAAAGGCAAAGGCCAATCTGTGAAATGGAACGGTTATCAGTGGTGTGGATAAAAGACCAAATTAAGAAACTAACACCATTAAGCCTTATTACCATCCAGGCAAAGACTAGAAGTCTGTTTCAGGCCCTTAAGGAATGTGCAGGATGGTTTAAAAGTTTCAAAAGAAGATTCAGTTTGCATAATGTTTGGGTAACAAGAAAGGCAGTGAGAAAGTTCGTCGATAGTTTTGATGAATTCATAAAAGAAAAAGGATGAAACATTACATCATTTCCCATACAAAAACTATGAATTAATGACCATTCTGAGTAAAATAAAAAAAGAGTAAATACGAAAACGTTAACATCAAACACGTGCTCCACATGTGATACGCAAACGTAAAACTGTTTTATAACATTATGATGCAATGAAAATTATCTGAGATCAAACTATAGATCAGTACAGTAAAAGTAAAGTACTTTCCAATGCTGTACAGAATTACTATGGTGCAGTATTCATCAGAGTCAACTGAAATAAGGTTAAACATTTTTTATTTTGGGCACAGGTACCATTGGCTTACCATCAAAGTATACGAAACATAGATGTAAACGTGGGACAAGTTACAAAACATTGAGATGAACTGGAAAATTAGTTAAATGAAATATATACTATTAACAGTGATAAAATATTCTCCTGTGTACTCTAAATACATAAGTATGATACCCAGTTAAAACAAAAAAAACTAAATTGTGTCTTTGCTTAGAGTGAAACACCACAGGTCGGCTAAATGTCAACACTAGGTAAGTTACACATGCAAAGTTTCTGTGATATTACAAGGCAAAATGGGAAATCGATGATTACAATAAAACAGAAGATTAATGATATCCTTTTAATACATTCTTAAAAACAATAAACTATGAGTCTAGTCTACAGCACAATATGAGTGACGCAATACTGTACTTGCTGGTATAATTCATGGTAAGGGAACACAACGATGTACAGTAAAAAGGCAAATTTACTGAATTCTTAGTAAAACAAATGAATATAATTATTGTAAAGAACAATAAGAAAGTCACTGTATAAAAATATGCTCATGGTGATAAAACAATGGTATGCTATAGGTAAAAGGATTTAGGTTACGGGGTAGCCTATATATAACTGAATTGCAAACCGATTTACTGTACATTAAAATCGACATCTGACATGCAAGCAAAATCCTAACCCTGTCGTAACTCAATGCCTGCCTTTAGTTAAATACAACCCATAAATAATAAATGACATCAAACTAAGGTAGTTCTGTATGTAAAAAATTCAAACAATAAAAACAAGGTAAAAAAAATTTATCTTGACATTAGACAATCATTTAATTTTTTATTTTTATATTTTGATTATTGACTTCTTATACAACCAAGCTTCTGAAATAAAGCATAGCAAGTTGTGCATTTTTCACACAAAATCAACCTTTTCAAAATGTTCTCATCAATTCTGGTGACAACTTCTTGACAAGTGACAGGATCACCAAAAGTCTTATCCAGATAAAATCACCAAAATTCTTATTCAGAAATACTTGAATGTGGATCTTTATTTTTTGGTTACAAAATAGCATTTGTCAGTAATTTTTCATGTAAAATGAGCATTGTGTGTCATTCAGAAGACCAATTACTTTTCTACATTTAGGTTGTAAGTAAAATTAATAATTACTGCAGTGTCAGTAGCAGAAGAAACTAATACAACTTTCTGCAAGATCATTATTTTTAACAGAACACAAGGTATGCAATTTTACAATGCCAGTGAAGTAAAATTATTACCTCATTGGGCAGACTCATGTGACTCTCTCCCAGTCACATGCAAAGGATGTTAGTTACATTGTTTTGATTGAATCATACTGATAGTTAGCCAAAATATGCATATGAGCAATGTGGTAAAAAAGATAAAAATACTAAATGTGAAAATCTCTGATATGGCATTCATAACTGCAGCAGGATTAATCTTTAATTTGTTTTTGTAAAAAATTCATTCCATAGTGTTTACTACTTGTGATGGTGGGTTTTGGTGGGTTTCAGTGCTACTAAATAATTATTAGAAGGAATGGCTATGCTTGATCTGAACAAAAACTAATCAGCACTATCATCTGGTTTAGTAAACACATGAAATTAACAAAAATTTCAGCATTTATGTACACTAATTGTAACTCAGGAACATACCCTTAGAAAAAAGTAAGAGGTATTTGACATTAGCTTTTACAGTATTCAATGGAACTATTATAGCCTCTGGAAACTAAAAATATTAAGCCACCAAACTTCATATCTTTTTTGCAGTTATGACATACAGCTCCATGAAAATGAGAAATGACATGGCTTAAGTTAAAAATCTTACAGCAGATGAGAATTTAGATCCTTGCACGCGATATGTTATAGAATTTTGTACTCTTTTTCAATGCTAGGAGTGTATGGAATTTTCTTTAAAATAAAATATGCAGTATAACAAACGAGCATTAACTAAAACCAAAGGAGTGTATTTCGTATTGGAGACTGGAGAAAGTTTAAATTGACCCAGTAAACCTCCTACAGTCAGTTTCATCTCTTCTGTCCACCCACAGATGAAGATATGGTACAGCACATGCATGTGTAGCTTGTAATTAGCTGAAAATCAATGTTTCCAATATCATTGGCTTATTGTGATAAACATTAAAACTTGCTTCAGTATAATTTGAATGTTTATATAGATAAGAACCCTCACATCTTTTATAAATCATGAGCATGAAGATTTGTATCAGTAATATACCTATGCAAGCACAAGTAAGATGAGCTTTTATCAAAGTCTCCAAAGATGAGCTCGTATCAAGCAGGCTACTCACAAACACAAATGAACGATGAGCTTTCAATAATACTATTTTATCTCACTTGTATAGCCCAAGCTACATGTAGGCCTATGCCCACAAACTGTTCAGGTCACAAGATTTCCTCATCATTCAAATTTTATTCTATGCACAGTTTCATTGCATGACTGTAAAAATAACTTCATTATGATACCACATCCGTAAACTGGAAAAATAACCTTTAACAGTGCTGACTGCTAGAAAAAAACATCGAGATGTGAAAGGTAGGCTTACACTGTTGATTCTCTTTGAAGCACACTTTCATTTCACATAGATCAAAATTACTTTCCTATTGTAACCTTTATTTATTTATTCATTCTATCCAAGCAGCATTCCAATGCCTTATGAGTCTAGGCTAGCCTTTTATGCCCTACAAGTCATCAACACACATCAGATGACAGGAACTCAATCAGATTTCAGACTTTTTCTCGGTAAGTTGTTAGGCAAAATATACCTGAAACTGTCCACTCACTGAGATATTATAATGTTATGCATGCTCAAGAAAAAATCATTCCGAAAAGAAAACCGCATTATCGTTGTCGTGTATTAAATGAAATTACCTGCCATCTAACCAGTGTTGCAGTGGCCATTCTTTTCACATATTCCAGACAGCCTCATACAAATACAGGGTGGGGCAGAACCAATTGAGCAGTTTACAAGAGTCAATGCTCGAGGGGAAGGGAGGGGAGTGGGGGGAGGGTGGTGTTGTTGGCCTCCTCAGACATCCCCATTTCAGTAGCCGACATGGTTTGGTGTGCAATCTCAAAATTTGGAGTGATAGGCCCATACTTCTTTGAGGAGGACGGAGTGACCGTGACCGTGAATGCCGAACGCTATGTTGCAATGTTGCAAAATTTCATGCAACCTAGATTGGAAGAGATTATTGAAAATGAAGGCTTGGGGGACATGTGGTTTCAGCAGGATGGGGCTACAGCTCACACAGCCCGAATTTCACTCAATGTTTTGAGAAACATGTTTCCCAGATGCCTGGTGTGTCTAAGGGGTGATTTAGGATGGCCTGCGCGGTCACCTGATTTGAGCATTTGCGACTTCTTTCTTTGGGGACATCTGAAAGAAAGAGTGTTCAAAAGTCACCCTCACACCCTACCACAGCTAAGGGAGCGGATTATTGAAGAAGTTAACGCCATACCCGCAGTATGTGTGAACGTGCTGTAGAAAACTTCAGAGAACGACTCAACAGTGTGTTGCAGCTAACGGCCGCCATCTTGCTGACATTATTTTCAGAACATAAGAATTGTAAATGGTATGTTATGCTAACCTCGAGAATAATGCACTTTCTTCTCTATGTACCTCCATTACTTTGTTATATCTCCTCAAAACTGCTCAATTGGTTCTGCCCCACCCTGTATTTTATGCTATTTTGAATATTACCCTATTCATATGATGTACACTGGGCAAGAAAAGTGAAGATACAGTTTTCTTTAGATTTCGTTCATCGAATTTTTATTTTTTTCTTACAGAAAACACATAATCTCGGTAAATTTACTCTAGAATATGAAAATACAATGCAAATTATATCATATATGTTAAATCTGCAAAACAAAAACGTTCAGATACTTAAAAACACCAAGCATGTCCGAAGTAATCAGAATTTCTCAGATGACTTCGTTCATAGAGATCTAAAAGATAGTGTGTGAATATCTCGGTGTAGTACTCTTTATCAGAACGGCAATATTTACTCATTTTCCGTTATGGACAGGCTTATTATTGCATCATCATACGAGGTAGTGATAATTTCTTTAATTTTCACACATTCATATTTGTATTTCATGGTGTTAAAAGTCAGCTGGAATTAATGGCAGTAAATGTTGCGACAGCTACGGTAAGTTGACCAAATCTATTTAAATCTGCAAGAGCGTTCTCTATGATGTGTGGAGCACTTCAGCGGGAAAACACAAGTAACTGGTTGTTTCTTGACGTTGCCTGTTCTCTCTGCGTTGCCATAGTCTCTCTCTCTTTCTCTCTCTCTCTCTCTCTCCATCGCTAAAACATACTATACAAATATAGTATCGCTCAATCTCTAAAAAAAAAAATAATGAAATGAGTAGCTCTACATATAGGCCTAGGCTTACACAACACAACAGCTCTCTCTCTCTCTCTCTCTCTCTCTCTCTCTCTCTCTCTCTCTCTCTCTCTCTCCATCGCTGAAACATACTATACAAATATAGTATCGCTCAATCTCTAAAAAAAAAAAAATAATGAAATGAGTAGCTCTACATGTAGGCCTAGGCTTACACAACAGCAACTCTCTCTCTCTCTCTCTCTCTCTCTCTCTCTCTCTCTCTCTCTCTCTCTCTCTCTCTCTCTCTCTCTCTCTCTCATCGTAACATTGCATTCTGTTCCTTTATTGTTCCCCACGTTGCTCAAATTTAACTCTTGATTTCACTATGGAAGATTGCGTTTCCGATTATGCAAGCATTCCGTTCATTGTGGTGTCATAAATTCATTTGTATAAGGTTAATTGGTAGGTTACGTCGAAAAATGTTTATTTTGCTCAGAACTGTCGCTGCAAATTACAACTTGAACGAATACTGTAAAGCTTACTACTGCATTTAAGTATCAATGATGTCAGAATCGTAGAATATGATTGAAAGTTATAGGAGGTCAAGCAAAAACCAACACACTAAGACAGAAGCTCCTCCCTTTCTAAAGTTGCCAGATGTCGCATTATTGAGCAATATACTGTATGTCCGAAGATTTAAAAAAACTGTATCTTCACTTTCCTTACCAAGTGTACATGTAACAAATTATTAAAACACCTTACATTCACACTCACATAACCAGGTTATTTTTGTTTACCTACAATGAGATAAAACATAAGTATTAAAGCCCATAATTCGTTATGTTCAGTACAACTGCCATCACTCTGCACCAACTTAAGGAATGTGTGGGGCCAATGGGTATTAAAGTGTGGGAGGAATCATTAGATTTTTTATTTTCTTGGGCAAGGCTGTTTCTGATACAGCAGGTGAATATTCTCATGCTTTCACTAACTCAGTTTTGAAGAAAAGAACAAGTGTGCTCCCATCTCTCGTCTAAGGGTTCTCCTACTGAGAAGATGACAGTGGTTTTGATTTCCCCTTTTGATTGTCTTCTTAATCTGACTTTTTTTTTTTAAGGTGATAAGGGAGGATATTTCTGTATAAGAAAATCAAGATTTTATCGACATTCTTAAGTCAAGAATTACAGGATTACAGTAAACCCCCCGTATTCGTGGTCTCACGATTTCCGGACTCACCTATTCGCGGATTTCTCTATGGAACATATATACGCATTATTCGCTGAAAATCCACCCATTCACAGTATTTTTCTCTGAGAAATATTCACTAATTACTGTATTTTCATGACTAAATACACTTTTTGTGATAAAACTACAGTATTAAAATACTTAGGTAGTGCTCGAGTATGATAGTTCACCTTGCAATAATTCGATTTTGCAATGGGGTAAGCAATTAATACCGATACGACAATATTTATAAAATATTTTTAAATTTCCCACGGGTGCAGGCAGCAGCGTACAATCAAGCAGCGAGAGAGACCAAATTACAATAGACCAGCTTCTTTTCCTCCAACTCTTTATCCCATCTTCTAGTTAAAAAAGTAACAGAGAATGATGAAAGTATTGTTCGTAACGTTACACTCTTGCATAAATGCATACAGCCATAAACAACAGATCGAGAAACTGTTGTTTTGTTTATCACCGAATCAGATAACAGCCCTTTTGCTTGTATTTCAACCATTGTACGGTAATACACAATTACCGTAGGTTACAGTACAAATGACGTTAAGTAGAACAGGACTGATAATTTTTACATTATACCCTTATTCGGTATGGAGAAAAGATCGGCAAGGAAATATACTGCTAAATTTATGCTGCAAGTTGTACCTGAAGCTGAGAAAACAATGTTCAAGCTGCTTATGACTATAAATTATTGTGCATCGGCAATATGGATGAAACTCAACAGTAATTAAAATTGGAGAGGAAATATTTAAATCAAAACTACTGAGCATGAAAGAGTACATTACTGCTACTTTTACGCCAATAAACGATAAATACATAAAGCTCATATTATGATGAAATCAAGTGAAAATAGCGAACAGAATCTTGATTTTTTTTACACAAAACAAACAGTCAATGTCATCTATTACCAAAAAAAATAGCTGAATTAATTTCACAGCGAGACGTATTTAAGTTATGTTTCGACTTAAAAACACTTTGTACAGTATGACGAAAAATAACCTTGCCCAATATAAATAAAGTATCAAGAGATTCATTTACGCTAACTAGAAGCAAGAAAAGCGCTCTGAACTGAGTTGAATGCAGCGAAATAAACATCGCGTAAACATTTCCAAACCAAAACATTGATCACTATGATCACAATTTATAATACAAAAGCAATATAAGAATATATACAATATTATTGGATACAGTGAATTAAGGCATAACATTTAAAAGATCCATGGAAAAGATGCACATTCGTTATGTTGATGTTTTTATAATATGATATATGAATATAGAGTACAGTATAATGTAGGCTATGCTATCGTATATGCCTACAATATACCAGAGTGTAGGCTAAGCTAATTCTTGTTTGTTATTCAATTTCTCTTTGTACTGAATTATCATAGTCACTCTGCATGAATCTCCAGAATTAGCTGATATTAATAATCACTATACTGTGTATGTATACAGTATACTTTATAGTGTAGGGTAGGCTACCATACATGTATACATGCTACGAATACCCTAGTGTAGGCTAGGCTATATTCGAGATACATTTTTCCAACAAACAATGGGTTTTTTTAGAACCTAACCCCATCGTAAGTAAGATAATACCTGTTATTTTGTGTGGTTGAACTATCAAAATCGGCAGTTCTAAGTGTTTTTAGAAGGGTTCTAAGTATTTCCGGGTTCTAGCTATTCACGGGGGGTGTGGTATGCATCCCCGCAAATACGGGGGGTTTACTGTATTAGGAAAAATATGAAGTTTTCAGCCTTCAAATTCCAGTAGGAAGTTGGCTTCAGGCATTCTAGCATGTTTGGCGAGACTTAGGAGCAGGACATTGGGTGATGGAGGTACTGAAGGGGGGTATGAAATTCCTTTACTGTGTCATCCTCCTCAGATGTGGCAAGGGATGCTACAGGCCCGAAAAGTAAACATTGTGTAATTAGCTATAAAATGCAATAAGACACCAGACAATCACCATGTGTCAAGCAGAATAACAATGAAAAATTTAATAAAGTGTTGAAAATAAATGACAAAAGACAAAACACAAACATGGCTAAATCCTGAGAGAGCAAAACAAAAGAAACCTGTGCCAAAAGCTGAGTTGTACAAAAGAATGACAGATAATGGAAACATCTTGGAAGATGGTCTGGGCATGTGCAGTGGGGTCTTTGTCTTCCACAATCTGGATAGTTAGTGCAACTGGAGAACCACTGTATGGAAGTAAGGCTATTCATGATTAACAGTTTTTTCATGAATAGGCATTTGAGGTACTCAAAGGAATACTATCATGGTCTATAAATATGTATTCGTTTCAAGTAGTAACCAAACTACTGTAGATTCACTGGATA
>NC_089788.1:61637047-61697219 GCF_040412425.1 Macrobrachium rosenbergii
TGACAAAAGAATTTCAGAGATGTTCAGAGTTATCACAAGACGGACGTAAGGAAAAATTTTTTTTTCAAAAATTCACCATAAATCGAAATATTGTGCTAGAGTCTTCCAGTATGTTGCAAAATGAATGTACATGATTGAATATTACTAGAATGTAAGAGTTTTAGCTTACAATTGCGTTTTTCGACCATTTCAGTCGAGTTAAAGTTGACCGAAGGTTGAAATTTTGGCACTTACGTTGATTTATATGGAAATATTTCAAAACTGATAAAAGCTACAACCATGATTTATTATCTGTTGTATTCTACATGAAATTGCGCACATTTCCATTTATAAAACTTTATGTAACGACTAATATAAACCGTGCAAACATTACGACAAGGTGACGATAAAGAATTTCTGAGACGCTCGCAGAGTTACCGTCTTGCTGGATGTCGCGGACATAAGGGAAAAGTTTTTTCAAAAATTCACCATAAATCGAAATATTGTGCTAGAGACTTCCAATTTGTTGCAAAATGAAGGTACATGACTGAATATTATTAGATTGTAAGAGTTTTAGCTTACAATTGCATTTTTCGACCATTTCGGTCGAGTTAAATTTGACCAAAAGTTAAAATTTTGGCACTTATCGTGATTTATATGGAAATATTTAAAACTGATAGAAGCTACAACCATGAGTTATTTTCTGTTGTATTCTGCATGAAATTGCACACATTTCCAGATATAAAACTTTATGTAACGACTAATATAAACCGGTGCAAACATTACGACAAAATGACGAAAGAATTTCTGAAATTTTCGGCCGAGTTACTCGCGCAAACGTAAGGAAAAAGTTTTTTTCAAAAATTCACCAAAAATCGAAATATTGTGCTAGAGACTTCCAATTTGTTGCAAAATTAAGGTAAATGATTGAATATTACTAGAATGTAAGAGTTTTAGCTTACAATTGCGTTTTTCGACCATTTCGGTTGAGTCAAAGTTGACCGAAGGTTGAAATTTTTTGTAGTCGAGGTACGGTACGTCCACTTGGCACCCAACAGACAATTTTAGTCGACGTATGATACGTCCAGTCGGCGTTTAAGGGTTATGTCCATAACTTTCAAGGCATGGAAAAAATACTAAATTTTGAATGTTGCATAATCTTAATTTTTATTTTCTTCTTTTTATCTTTCTAATATCCAAAGTGATTCCAAATAATACTGCATGTTTTAAAAAAAGTCAAATAGTGTAATCTATTATTACGAGTTGACTTGGGAAGGTTAACGTAACATATTTCAAAGTTTGATGGCTTCCTAAGTTTTAATCATTTATAAACAAAAATTATGCACTACATGTCACCTTATACATTACAACTGAAAAAAAAACTTGCTTAATTTTCTTGCAAAAAAAAAAAAAAAAGAAGGAAGGAAAGGGATTAGGGGGCAAAACTCCCTGAGAGATGCTGAGTTGTCTATTCATTTCTCTGAGTTGGAATCAAGCCAAACTTCTGAAAATTAACCATGATACCCAGTAACTGAGCCAGACAAACTAACAGATCCTTGGCCCTCAGAATTCCGTCAACAGAGTTGGCCAACATTAGAAGAATTCTCACTCCTAAAAGGTGACACACCCCCCAAACTGGCACCAAAGTCCTTGTGAATTCCCGAGGTGCTGTACACAGGAAGAAACAAAGCGTCCTAAACTGAAATACCGACCCTCCATATACAAAACAAATGAACTTGAGCTACTGAGGATTTATCGGAATATGGAAATATGCATCCACATGTCCACCGATATTGTCCAGTCATTCTTCTGAATCGCTGCCAGCACCATGCTGGGTTCCATGGAGAAGGGACAGATGAATAAATTTGAGTTTCAACTCATCTAGCACTGGGTGCCAACCTCCAAATGTCTTTAGCACCAGAAAAAGTCAGTTGAAAAATCCTGGGGAGTTTCTTGATACCTGCTTTATTACATCCTTCTCTAACAATGATACTATCGTTTTTGTAAGTACCAGATATTTCTCCTGCTGTTGAAGATACGATGGAAAAGCTATAGGAGACAAAATCAGGGGAGGAGACAGAATCAGGAGGAGACAGAAAAGGAATTACACAGCCCTCCTTCAGTACCTCCATCACCAAATGTCTTGCTCCTACCAGAATTTGAGGGCTGAAAACTTTATTTCTTCCTAATAATCCCAGCAGATTTACTCTTCAAAGACTGATGTAGACCTGCAAAGGTCTCTGCACCTGAAGACAAGTCTTTAGATGAGGAGAAATGAATACTGACTGGAGGGCCAGAAGGAAGAGAAGGAGCAGGCTCGTGTCATGCTAGACTTAAGAGATTGTCTGAAAAAAATCTTTATTTTCCTCTATGGAAATGTCCTCCCTTATCACTTTAAGGACTAAGTACAAAAGGGGAAACCAAACCTGCTGCCATCTTCTCAGTAGGAGTAACCTTAGATGAAAGATAAGAGCACAGTTGTTCTCTTCTTAAAAACTGAGTTGGTGAAAGCATGAGAATATTTGCCGGCTGCATCTGAAACAGCCTTTCCAAGCAAGTTGAAAATCTAAAATTCAAAAACACACCTGATGGAGAACAGGTGTGCTAGGCAGTCATCCAGGGTCATCCATTCAAGTCCCTCTTTTGTTTGAATGCCGACATGCCTGTCGGTGTAGAGATTTATGCTATCTTTAATAGTAGGTAGGATTCATCCCAAATAAAAGTTATCAAAAAGGTAACAGCAAAACAAAAAGCCATCCCAAATAAAAGTTGATATCAAAAGGTAACGAAAAAACAAACAATTACTTGGTCCACTTGCAAAAAAAAAAGCTAGTCTGGCATAAAAAAAATTCTATTAAATTGAAGACTGCTCTAAAAATAAAAATAATACTTTACCTAATGAACAATTTAACAAATATCCTAAATCCAAAGGAAAATGTTAAATTATCAATTATTGTTCACAGCAGAGGCTAATATCATATAAAGTGAAGCATAATTAAAACTTCAATACTGTACTCTTATACTATACAGTATTTAGTTAAACAAAACTAATGCTATAAGCTTGAAAAATTGGGTAAAATTACTTGTAATAGTAAAGAGAATCTGACACAACTGTAACTGAGAAAACTGATTTGGGTATTTACACAGTTATGAATTTACTTTAAATTTCTATGTATTACACCCTATGCTCTAGTAGTATTTAACCAATAGATAAAGTATGACTAATGAAAGCAGCTCAACATAACTGATACATTCTTTTGTTTATTTCACAGAATTTTTTTTCTATCACTGTAAATTCCAAAAAGTTGTTTTTCTTTCTTCAACTTCCTTTAAATTATTTCCTTTTAAACTGTCTACTAGCCTAACAGCAATTACACCTACACAGGCCCTCTCATGTTGAGCAACTAAGCTAGTTAATTTTCTTTGCATATGAGCTATGCACATCAGTTTAAGAAATTAATCTTGACCTCATCCTAGAATAACAGTTAAACTATAAAATTATGAACAGACACTGATCACTTTCTTAATTTACTAAGGAACAGCCAAGGTATAAGGACAGAGCAGTAAAATTGTACACCCTAGACAGGAATTTGTCTAAACCACATCAAACAAACAAGACAATAATGTAAACCATTATAGGCATGAGGCTTATGGAAGAAAACAGAAAGTGCAAGAATGTATTAATAAAACATTTATTAAAGTAACTAAACACCTGCCAGCAGCTACATAAATACACAAGAAGCAAAGCCATCCAGACCACTGTGTATGCAAGGAGACTTGGACTTAGGAATGGTAGCAGATTCCAAATTTTTAATGAATATTCACAATTAAAAGCTTTTAAACCATTACCTTGTCCTCCGTCCAGGTCTGCAAGCTTTTTAAGCATTTGAGTAGCTGCTGTCAGTTGTTTATATGCTTTATCAAATGTAATATTCTTGCACTTTTTCTGTTTTCCATCCATAGGCTTAAGCAAGAAACTTTTCTTGTAGTGTTGCAATAGACTCAACATTTCAAACAATCATTTTAACATGTTACCAAATTAACTATGATTTTTCTCCTTACCTGATGAGTAAATTCTTCTGCATTTCCAGAACTACTAGGGAAAAAGAATTGAGCATTCAGAATTCATGAAAGACTGACCAAATCTAGTAGTGTAGATTCAAGAGGATGAAAAGCAATAAAGATTCAACTTGATTTGAAAAAGGAGGAATGTAAAATCCATTTCTTAAAATGAAAAGAGTACACGAGATCATAATATCACTTGTGTGATATTGTAAAGAATACAGTATTACAAAAGATACAAGAAAAATCTGCAGATGCCCTAGATTAATAAAAAAAAAAAAACTTAGCCTAACCTTGAACTCATCCACACTGTCTTCCCCAGAACCAGTTCCAGGACTGTACAGTAAAATGAGAAGGAGAAATGTATGTTCACCCTTCTCCATGCATTCTACTTCGTATCTGTAAAGACATTTTACAAAGTGAGTGAAATTCCTTTGAAGATGTTTGTTTAAGTTCAATATAGGTCAACATACATTAGTAACCACAATTAATGTAAGAAATACTTAATCCTTTGGAATATTTTGTACAACATCCAAAAGAAAGCCTGTACAGCAACATTTCAATTGATTTTATTTTATGGCAGTTTTGTTTAAAAACTGACCAACAGGTTTATGTATCTTTACGTTACTCACTAACAAAACTCAAAACATCATAAAAAGAATTCAATATAAAAAGTACAGATCACGTAAAAACAAATGTTAAAATATTAAGTAATATACAGTAATGAAATGTACAATCAAATATTTAAAAGCTCAAAAGTGTTAAAAATACTGTTTTATTTATATGATGTTTGGATACAGAGTACAGATGGTATGCTGTACAGTTGCATGTATTTAGTTCCAGTGTTCAGTTATTCACCCATAAAAATACAAAAATCAATAGAAAATTCTAAATCACATCAAACCAATGGTAATATAATGTATACACAGAATATAACCATTTAAAACCTTAAAAATATAAAAATGTTGTTGTTGTACATAACATTCAGCTGTATAGTTCCATTGCTCAGTTGTGCAGCAACAGTAGTTCTTGGTAGCAAATTCAAAATGTGTACCTGAATGCATGTTAATTATGGTATATTATTTGCACTGAATTTGTGTCTTGAATAGTATTAATAAGCATATGCTATTCTGCTGGAAAATAAGGTGGCTACAGTAAAATGCTATGTAAATTGTGAAGAGATTGCTGCCATAGCTCATTTTCTTGGTTTGATTTGGACAATGGCTGTCAGTTTTCACAATGGGTTTGAGCTAACCCTGAGGGTGACATTCCAAGGATGAAGAATACCATCATCAACAAGAAAAAAAGAGGCAAGATTTACAGAGAAACAGAACAGCTTCTTTCTATTTGGATTGAATGGCAGACTCATCAGTGTATCCCCATAAGCAAGCTGTTGATTCAGGAGAAACCACTGTCTTTGTTTGCAGACCTCAAGAACAGTTTCCTGATAACAAAGAGATAGAATTCCTGGGTAGTTCAGGATGGTTTATGCAGTTCAAACGTCGTCAAAATCTTCATGTTAGGGTCGACTGCAAAAGAGCATTGGCCGACAAGTTTGTAGAATCTAAATTCCCTGCATATTGGGAAAGATTATACACGGGCAGTAGTTTCTCACAGAGCAAATATTTAATGTGGATGAGACCAGTCTTTACTGGGAGAAAATACCAAACTACTCATTTGTATCTATGGAGGAGAAGGCTATACCAGGATTCAAGGTTGCAAAAGACAATCTGACCCTTTTGTTGGAGGAAATTGTGCGGGTGATTTCAAGCTAAAGCTGCTCCAGAAAACCCTCAAGCATTATAGAAAACCCTAAAAGCCTCTCTTCTAATTTTTCGTGGATGATAAACCCCCAAGACTTGGGTGACCTTTATTGTTTTTAAAGAATTAGTTTTTCAACCACTTTGTACCAACTGCAGGAAAATACTGTAAGGAATGGAATGGAATACTGTATAGAGTTTAGCCTAGAGGCTAAGAACTGGGACCTACATGAGGTCATTCAGCACTAGAAAAGGAAATTGAGAGTAGGAAGGTATGAAAGGTGTAACAGGAGGGAAACCTCACAGTTGCACTATGAAATAATTGTTAGGAGAGGTTGGATAGCAATATGGAAGAAAGATAATATGAATGGAGGAACAATAGTAGGAATGACAGGGGTTGCAGCTATGGGCCAAGGGACGCTGCAAAGAACTAACCCCTTGGGGGAAAATACTGCAAGGGAAAGGGCACCCATTTAAGATGCTTCTTTTGGACAACACTCCTGGCTACCCACTAGACATCAATTTTTATTCAAATATTAGTTGTTTACCTGCCTCACAACACCACCTCTATCTTGGAACTGATGGACATGGAATCAATGCCATCTTCAAGTATTATTACCTTCAGCAATCACTTAGGAAGGCGGGAGATGCAAAGAATATGAATGAAGAATTAAAAATCTGTGACTTTTGGAAGCGATACAACATCCAAAAGGTAGTTCTGAACATAAAAGGCACTCTAAAGGAAATTTCAGCCACAGGTATGAGGGGCACTTGGAAGAAACTGTGCCCTCAATTTTTTCAAATTTCAAGAGCTTTTTCAGGAACCTTATTCTTAATACAGATCTTGTTTGACTACAGAAAATATAAAACTGCAAAATATACAAAACACAAAGGAGTCCTGAAAGGTCAAAACAGAAGACAGGATATGGTTTCACCCTCTTCTGATATTAGTTTCCTAAGTGTATTGACTTCCATCAAGACAAATGGACACAAGGACATCAATTTGCAAACTCTTCACATGATTTTCAAGTGGGATTCAAAGCCTTGGTGACATTGAGCTATGACCTGAAAATGGACTTGGAGGAGATTTCCTCGTTATTTGAGGCAGACTGACAAACAAGGAGTTGATGGAGCTTCATAAGCAGCAGCGCTAAAAACAGGAGAAAGCATCAGAATCCTAGAATCCTCACCACAATGACTACATCAACAAGATAAAGCAGGCCTTTGCAAAATGCTGAGAAACTCCTTGTTTAGTGCTTTGCAAAGGTAATGCATGACTCAAGTTGTTTGTTATAGGACGATCGTAGATTAAAAAAGAATAAAAGCAACAGAGTCAGGGCACTCAACCAGTTCTTGCTATGTATAAATCCAAATGGAAAAGAAATTCAGCCTTCAACATCACCTTCCACCTCCAGTCCATCAAGCACACTGATGTCACCCAGTACAGTATAAAGGACTACATACGTGTAATTTTGGGGGTCTAACCTAAATTTATTGTTTAAAAGACAGTAAAATGCTTAACTATGAAACAACTTATTGTACAGTACAATAAACGCCCCATATTCGCAAATAGCTAAAATCTCAAGAATACTTAAAACCCTACTAAAAACACTTAGAACTGCCCATTTTGATAGTTTAAACACAAAAAAAAAACTCTAAAAATGCTTATACCTGAGTATTTTAATAGTTTTATCACAAATAGTGCATTTAGTCATGAAAAGATATGACAATACAGTAATTAGTGAATATTCCTCAGTGAAAAATACAGTGAATGGGCGAATTTTCCGCGAATAATGGGCAGATACGTTCCACAGAGAAATCCGCGAATACGTGAGTCCACGAATGGTGAGACCGCGAATACGTGAGTCCGCGAATGGTGAGACCGCGAATATGGAGGGTTTACTGTACATGCATTAGCAATATTATGGAGTTGAATATAGTGGTTTATAGGGTGCCTGGATCATTTTAAAGGGCTTAATCAGCTAAGGTAATTTTTCTATTTATGTCACATGTTTTGGAACAACAATGCTGCAGAGGAAGCTATTACTGTCAACTGCTTTGTTTATTTCTTCTCAATCATCAGATAAACCTTCCCCAATCATCGCAAAAACTTCAACTAGAACAATATATAAAATTAATCTTCCCTTCAGTATGACTGATTACTGTATAACAGCAGCAATTATAGTATTGTACTGGTAATGATATAAACAACCATAATCATCTTACCTATTGATAAATTCTGTTGCCTTGATAATATCTGCCTGAATTACTGGTAAAACTAAAGTGACCCTAGTATTTTCGGTCACATACGGCATTGGTATCATCTCAGGCTCAGTAAGAGGTCTTGTTGCTTCAAATCTAAAATCAAACAAAAATACAAATAAATCCTGATTGGAATAAAACAAGGTTTTCTAGTTAAAAATTAAACTTGATTTCCATCACTTATAAATTTCAATATTATTAATATGTCAAAAATAAAAAAAGGAAGCAAAAAATTCTAACTGCCAGTACAATCTGTTTCACATTATGTTCTTCAACACATTCAGGATGATTGACGATATCTTGAAGGAGCCATAAATTTATAAATAATATCAAGGAATCCTGGCAAAAAAAAAAAATAAGATATCAACCCTACCCATCAATTTACAGTTAATATATGTCCACCTTTCACTGGTTCTATGTAAACGGTATCATTTTAAAAGTAAAATGAATTTACATTGTTTTGAACCATAACCTCATTTATAGATTGTATGTCCACTGCTACCTTTTAGTCTGAACAACATTGTAAGTAATCAATCTTTAAGGCAGTATCTGCTCTCTTGAACTGAGTACCTAATAAGACAATTCAGGCTGTGATAGTTTCATTGTAGGAAAATCTATACACTAAGGCTGAGCCAACACTAGTTTAGGCAGCAGTATGTGAAAACTAGCCTTCCCAAAATGCATGGTTCACTTACTCAATAAAGTATTAAACTCCAAATACTGTACTGTACAAGTATCATATATTAAGATGTTACTAATAATAAAAGATGAGTATCTGTAATCATCTTCCATACACCATCCTCATCATTACAAGCAGAACCTCTCATTACACCAGTAAGAAAGAAGAGAGGTAAATTTTATTGAAATAATTTAAGCAGTAACAGACAAAATAGTTAATCCATAGAAATCATAAGTGCTGATATGAATATACAGTATTGCAAAACATTATAATATATTAAATAGTTTTGTCCAATGTCTTAAAAAAAGTGACAGTATACCACAACTTGTAGATCTTGAGAAAAATAATTAACTGATCATCTTAAGTAGTTGTACCACCTTTTCATTATCAATCACATCATTAATTTATATATTTCATCTTCATCGCTGCGCTGAATAATCCTGATGGGTTCTGGTGCTTGGTCTTCAAGACCTAAATTTCATAATCAATCAATCAATCAGAGAGGTTCATGAAAATAGTGGTAGTATTACCTAAGAATAAAAGCTGAATGTTGGTGACCATCTAGAATCAGTGCTGAGTGCCTTAGATTTTATCACAGCAGAGCAATGGACAAAGCTCCAGGAGTGCAAAAAGGAGGTTCTATGAATTGCTGCATGCAAATCACCTACATAATGATAACAGTAGAATCTAAGGAAGAGGTGGAAATTGAAATGAGGAAGATCATCCGAGATACTTGAGGGCTAGAAATTAATGTGTAAGCAAAACAGAATGTGGTGACTGGAAAGGAAACACAGGGACAGGCACAATCTAAATAGTGGCCACATAGCTGCTGTAGGAAAGGTGGGGTTTAATCAGTACTGTACTGTGTACCAGATGTAACAGATGGTACCACAAGATATGCCCGGAATTACAAAACGCATTTGGGGTATGAGATTTTCAATGCCTGAAAATGTACTTCAAGAAAGACTGGGGGACAATAAGAAAAAGAGTACAGTAGCTGCAACACAGCTGAAATGAAAACTGACAGATAAGACATCAATATTAGTAAATACTGTACAGTAAAATATCCCATGATCACAGAGCAATGTCTAATTGACCTACAAAGCAGCAACATGAAAATACCAATGGAAAAGATTTTGAGGTGTGACTACGGAATGTTAAAATTCATGGCCAGGTACAGTGGAGGATCATATTATGAATGAGGGAGTGGCAAACAGATGTACAGTACTGACAAATAGCTGGATAACAGACTGAGAAACAGTTGGTCAGAAAAGTAGTACATATAGAAGCAGTGGGATAAGGAACTGTAAGGCTCAGGAAATATTTAGAAAATGGGCTAGGAAGAAGTAGGCTTGATCAGACTTCAGACAGAAACTGTACAGAACAAGGACTTTAGTGGGAATGCACTTCATGTCTAAGCTCATAATGAAGAGCCTGAAGTAAAACATTCGTGATAAATGATGACATCATCTTAGGTCTTGTTTCCAGCTTCTAATGTACACTTGTAAATTTTAACCAAAAGCAGATGTATATGGTAACAACCTTTTCTTTGTTGTTTTACATCTATATTTATTGTAATTTCTTTTAATACTAAACCATATCAAATAGAATGCTATTTTCTACTTTTAATAAATTAAAATTATCAGTCTTCCTTGGACCTTTAACTTACAAATTTTGCTGGCATAAGCAGGAAATCATAAGATTTTAATGTTTAACTACATAAAGGAAGAAGAAAACTAACAAATGACTGCCAAGAAAGAATAGGAAGTGGCTTAAAACATGCTTCAAAGATACATATACAGGACATGATTAACAATTAAGACTTACTTTCTAGTGACCGTCTGTCCAGAAGTATTGTCTCGGAATATAAGAGAAAGAAGATAATCAACTCCCTGGTAGGGTCTAGTCTCTCGATGTCCATATTCATTCCTCTATATTCCAAATTCCCCCTGGTCTTTGTGATATATAATATGCTGCATTTACAACTCCCTGGAAGTGTGATGGAGTTGCAAATTACTCTAGAAAAACAAAACATCTATACAGTAAACCCCGTATTCACGTTCTCATGGTTCATGGACTCACGATTCGTGGGTTTCTCTGTGGAACATATCTAGCTATCATTCATGGAAATTTGCCCATTCGCAGTATTTTTCACTGAGAAATATTCACTAATTACCATATTTTCATATAATTTTCATGAATAAATGCACTTTTTGTGATAAACTATTAAAATACTCAAGTATAAGCATTTTTACAGGGTTTTTCTTGGTTTAAGCTATCCAAAATGGGCATTTCAAAATGTTTTTAGAGGGGTTTAAAGCATTCATGATTTGACCTATTCGCGGGGACGATCCCTAAAATATGGGGGGTTCACTGTATCTAATAAACTATACTCTAGAAAAACAAAACATCTGTATCTAATAACTAAACTCTATAGGAATATTTCAATATCAGATCACTAAATACAAATGTAAGAAATTCTAACATACTCCCAACATGACTTGGTTTACAGATACATAAAAAATATGCAGATTTCTGTCTCGTACAAAAACAACTTTAATGTAGTGCCCAAACATTAAAAATAATTTTCATTATATAAAAGCAACAATCAAAATCCTGCTTATTCGTTTCTTTGTTCAAAACAATTCGAGATATACAGAACTGATAAAGTCTCATAATTTGGTAGTTAAAGTCATAACATATTCAACAAAATTTTACACGATAACCATAATGATGTAAGTTAATCTCAAGTTAAAAGGAAAATGAAGTCATAATCATACAGCTTCCAAAAAGATTTACATCATATGCATACAATATCATTGGCTCATAATTAGAGATAAAGGTACAATAAAAGGCTTTGATGTAGGAAAACCTATTTTTGGTAGTCGCTGTCGAGTCCTCAAGGAGTTACTTTTCATGGTCTACCAGAGCTCCATGGTGACCAAACTAATATCAAAGATTCTCTTTTAGTTGGTCTCATGGCCAGGTATTGTATCATAATGGTAAACACTATAACACATGATGGGGTATAATGGACCCAAAGATAAGGGGGTACTTTCCCATATCTCACAGCAAAGCTATACCCAGGTTCTTCCATTGCCAAAACCTGTTAGAAGAAGTGGTTACTGTGCATGTACAGTCCACCATATTGTTTACAATAGATAGCAGTAACGACTAAATAACCATTATTTTCTGTTGGTTAATGCAGGATGATCCCTCACCCAAATCCCGTGCCTTTTCGTCAGGTAAGTGGGAGGGTTTTGAGGACTCAAAACAACGACCACCAAAAATAGGTTTTTCCTACGTCAAAACCTGTTTTTTGATAGCATAGTTGCTTGTTTCATCCTCAAGGAGCTTTACAAAGAAAACTGACAAGGCTTAAGCTCTCAATTTTTAATCCCAACAACCCAAAGAAAAACATTTCTGGTCTGAGGTCAAGACACAAGTTTCAAGCCCCATTCTTTATTCCAAATATCCCTTAGGTTTTGGTAACAAAGAACAAGAAACCAAACACGAACTTACATGTTTTAGGATGTAGTTCTACAGTGACTTACCTAAACATGCTGGGTTTGGTTGCAGTATTGTCACACCTTCCCCAGCGATATTTAGCATACCTACCCGTCAGGAAGACCCCTGGTTTTCCACTGTAGAGCCAATGGGGTCAGGACTAACCATACCACCTACTGATACACAGTATAGTTGAATTTGGTCGAGCTGTGGCAATAATGTTTTAAAAATATTGTCTCTGATGACCATCCTGTACATTCGGAGACTCTCTTTGGTAAGAGACATTTTGAAGAAGGCCAACAATGTACTTATTTTCCTAATATCATGTGATCTAGGAAAGGAGTGTGGATTTGCCTTTTTAATGAGGACATTAAATTATTCTCAATCCTTGTAGAGAGAGTGGTTTTTTTTGGGCTAGTGTGTAGGAAAATCCGACCCTCTAGGATGTTTGCCGTGACCTCTAGGTAAACTTTAAGTGCCTGAACTGGGCATAATGTCTTGTCTGCTAAATTGAGTTTTCTTATCAAAATAGGTTTCTTCTTAAAGGATTCTCATTCTTGGCCAGGAATGATGGGCCAGGGGACAGTAATAACTGATGGTCAGCTGTTTGCGTGATGTATCATCTCCGTCTAAGAGAGCCTAGTTCACTAATATGCGCTCCTGATGCTCGAGCAATCAAAAAGATCGCCTTTTGCAGCATGTGAGTTATGGGTGTATTGGGTCCACTGAACTGAGGTTGACAGAAGTCCAAGCACCTTTTTCAGGACAAAGTACTGTAATTGGAAGCCTTTCGGGAGCAGGTCTTTGTAGTGCAAAAGACGGAGAAGGGAAGTGACAATTTCTATGCTAGAGTTAATCCCGAATCCATAAAGCACGGGTTCCATTAAAGCTGCCTTGTATGCCACGATTGTTGTAACAGCCAGGTGTTTGTCTTCAAAAGGTATATGAGAAAATTTAAAAGTGTTTCCATTGAGATCTCAACTGGGCTCTCAGCATGGATATAATCTAACTATATCTTCCATATACAGACCGGTATTTTGGATAGATGATGTGTATTTTTTTGCACTTGGTACCTAGCAATGTTGGGTGAGTAATTTTCTGGTAGACAATATTTGGGAAATCCATACGTGAAGGTCTCAGCTCAGAGAAAGGAGAATGAGTAGATGACTTTCCCTCCTACTGTCTGGGGTAGAACAGCAGATGGTAGTGGAACTGATCTCTGTGCCCATTATTGGAGTAATAGGAACCAATGCCTGTTTGGCTCATCTGGGGCTATTAGGTAAGCTGTTCCTTTGAAGGTCAAAATCTGGGACAATGGAGGAAAAAGATATAATCGTCCTTTGTTCCAGTCTTGTAGGAAGGCATCTCTTGTTGTTCCTGATTGTCCAAGTTTGGAGACACATACACTGGAAGTTTATGATTCTCATATGTGGTAAACAGGCCCACTTCTGGTTGTGGAAGCATGTTGGCTATTGTTTGAAAAAGAGTGGTTGTCCAACATCTACTCTGTTGAGGCTGTCGTTTTCCTTGATAAAGAGTCTGCTATTACATTGAGAGACCCTGTGAGGTGAATGGCAGACAAGTGCCACTTCTTGCTTGCACCATCTGAAGGATGGCTAGCATTAGGATATTGAGAGGAGGTGAACGTGATCCCGTCTTGATGGAGGACACTGCAGTCATGTTGCCTAGAACTAACAAAATGTGTCTCTTTCTGGAGGTTTGAGTTTTTTGAGACACAAAAGACA
Source organism: Macrobrachium rosenbergii (assembly GCF_040412425.1). Lineage (NCBI taxonomy): Eukaryota > Metazoa > Arthropoda > Malacostraca > Decapoda > Palaemonidae > Macrobrachium > Macrobrachium rosenbergii. Next base: position 61,651,042 of record NC_089788.1, read on the forward strand.
GATATTAACTCCAGGAAATTGATATGACAATGCCTTATAGTAGCTGACCACCTCCTGCCACCTGACATAATCCTCCTAATGTCCTCCCCAACCTGTCAACGAGGCATCTGTATGTACAGTATTGTCACTCGCACAGACGGAGGAGTCAGGGTGACCTGTTTCGCCAGACTCCTTCTGGGTCCAAGGCCAAAGTATCACTCAGAACTTTTTGACTCTTTTGATGAAGTCAGTCTCACATCTTTTTTCATGCATGCAACAGCCAAAATTTGTACACATTTTTTTTGTTGCAATCTGAGTATTGGATCTATTACTGATGCAATCTGCAGCAAGCCCATCATACATTATAACTGCCATCTGGAAACTCTGGGCTGTGCAAGGAACATTTTGAGGTCTTTCCTTATTCTGTTGTGAGTATTGATGGGGTGAGACAACTGGCCCTGAAGAGTATCCCAACACAGTCCCAGCCAATGAAAACATCTGCTGGGTGTTAGGTGGGATTTTTCCAATTTATTAGAAAACCTTTTTACTGGAGTCTGTTGACCACTGCTCTTAGGTTTTTCATGCACTCTTTTCTTGTAGGCCCCGGATTAACCAATCGTCTAGGTAGGCTGTTAATTGTATTCCTTTAGTCAAGTTCTTGAACAACTACCGTTGCTAGTTTTGTAAAAATTCTTGGGGCAATGTTTAGCCCAAAGGCATGACTTTGAATCTTTATGTATCTTTCCCTATCTGAAACCCTAGGAAGGGGGGGAAGAAGGAACGCAATACAGACGTGCCAATATACATCTTTCAGATCTATACAAGCTGTCCAGGTCCCCTTTGGAATGACTGAATGTACTTGGGCAACGGTAGTCATCTGAAACTTTTGGAAAACAATGTGCTTGTTCAGTGTCGATAGGTCGAGGATCACTCTTCATTCAGAGGAATCCTTTTTGGGGACACTGAAGAGATGTGCTTGGTGGCAAATATACGCATGTTTCTCTATGGCTCCATGTAATGTGACCTTCTGCATGTAATCTTCCAGAGAGGGGTCTGATTTTTGGAGGAACCTTTAAAGGAGGGGGATAAGACCATTTCCACCCCAGCCCAATGAAAATAATGCTGTGTCCCCAAGGGGAAGACTTCTGTTGTCTGTGGTGTCGTCAAAGCCAACCCCTGACATTACAATTCCTATTGGTATCCACCTCTTCCTCTGCCTCTGCCCTTAATTGGCATTTCAGGTGTTGCTTTTCCTTTTCCCTAAAAAGAGGGTTTTTGGACCTTGTGAAAAGGATGTCCTTGCTGTTGATGTTGTCGCCACCACCTACCTGTTTTTTAAGGACTACAGCACCTGTTTTTGAGGGAAATTTGGGGGTGACTGAAAGCTTATATGACTTTTCATCACAGCAAACCTTTTTTTGGGTTGGGTACAGGGAAGTTTCAGGTTTTTTGTTTCCTGAATTCCCCTTTCCCAGGAAAGCATACACTACAATTCTGTTGGCGGGCTGGCTCGTTAAGTTGAGCCACAACAGACTCCTCAAACAGGTCCTTAAAGAGGGTCAGAGCGTACAATGAAGTCACATTGGGAAGTAATTTTGTTGGCGCCCGCCCAATATTTCCATTCGCACTTTATGCACCATTCTAGAAAGTCATAGAGTGCTTCCCAGAGGGTTCTCATAAGACTTTTGGCCACAACAGCAAAAATTGTTCTGGAATCTTCTGGATGTCTTTTTTAGCAACTTCCAGCAAAGTGGTAGAGGTTATAATACAAAGGAGGCGGATCCTAGCATGAAATTCTGCTTCGAGGCCGTCTCCTCTGAGATTCTTCTCACTGGGGTCCCAAACTGCTGAGTAGCTATAACTAGAGGGAGCTTTTTCCTTTCAAAAGGGAGTTGAAGCATGGCCTATTCCTTGGTGGAATTATTCTCCAAAACTGGGATGACCATGGCATATGGCTTTATTTCTGCCATTGTCTCTCATTTTCTAGTCACTAGAAAATTCTGAAAATCTGCCTTCACATGATTAATTATTTTGAAAGTGAAGGGAAACAGAAGGCTGGGATTACCTGGGGAGCAAATTGGGTCTTTATCAAAATGGAAGTAGAGATCCATTTTCCACTAACCTGGTAAAGCGTGTCTTCTATAGCTTTTAATGCTATAGGCACAGGTAGGAGAACCGTTTCTTTTAGTGGTTTCCCCATGTCTGCTGAAGGTGGTACCAGGCACCATTCTGTGTGGTACCAGGCACCATTCTGTACTGGGAATACTGCTCTATCTCTAAATTTTTACAACCGATCATGGTTTTTCTCTCATTAAATAAATACTTATAATTGGGAGAGAAAATGCACATAGAGGCATCTGCCAAGGATTATTATCAGTATCATCAAGGGTGAGTAATGGAGCCCATGTTATGTTTTGATCTGAAGTTTTGTAGTCTGAGCTGGCCATTTTGTTGTTTCCAGTCAGAATTCTCACATTAGACTTTGTTTGGGCAGAATTTGTATCCAATCACTTTTCAGTTACAGGATGCAGTACTTTTACACTTTGGGGTGTATAGGACTGATCTTAATATCTCTTTCGAATCATGTATCATGTCCCTTATATACTGCCGTTTCTAAGGCAAGGACATCTTTGATGTTACTCGTTGTTTCTTTCATAAACTGATCAAATGTCACAAACTGTGTTTCCCATTCTGGGGGCTTATAATCTAACCGAGCTTCAACAACTGAACTATAACTGCCTGTTAACCATGGGGCAGAAGTCCTGGATGAGTTACTACAACCCTCCAATAATGTAGTCATTTCAGTCACGGTTAGGTGGAAAGATCCTCTTCAGCATCTGATAGCTCCATGGGGATAGAATTCCTTCTGGAAGGTTTCTCCCATGATTAGCTAAAATTTGTGTCCCTGATCCTTCTGGGTTCAGCAGGGCCATTTCAGTGAAAATGTCCACTTCATGTTCATTAGTAGGAATGGCATCACCACATAAAAATTCCTCCTATTCCCCACGGGTTAACCTGGGAGGTACTGGGAACAGACGTTACTGAGTTTTGGCCCAAACATAGATCTTGCTCTGAAAAAGGGTTAAATATCTGCTACTGAGTTTTGCTGAGAGATATAATCTCCCCTTCCTCACCTCTGTTGAACCCTAGGACCCATCGAGACAGCTTAAAAAGAGCTGTTTCGTCATTAAAACTTTGTGCCAGAAGCAAACTACAAATTTCACATACTGTATCTGGTGACCAACCAAATTTTCCTTGTTTTTTCACACTGACTATGCTCATGACAGGTGGCATGCACTGGCAAAAAACTTTCGAGCAATTTGCTGCGGAACACTTGAACTGAGCTGAGGGTCCTGCATAATATATTCGATATTACATGCTAATTTGACAAGTGTGTAGCTGTAATATATTTTATTTACCATAGCGTTATATGTGTTAAATACCTATGTTAACTTAAACACTAAGATTTAGGTTAGTTTTGACACCAGTATATACTGTAGCTGTATTACTATACACTGTTAGTCCTTTTGCAAGGGCTATGTGAAATTTAATTTTGAATGTCATGCCATTCAGGCTAACTGCTATAGACTGTTTTGTTTAACTAACCAAGCCACTATTTTAAATGGCTTAGGTTAATGATTCTAGCATAATCACGTTAGGCTAAGAATAGAGGATTTCTTAGAGGATTCTCACTTAACCTACTCTAGGCCACTGCCTAGTCTAGGCTTATTTAAATCAACACATAAGGATATAAACTATACAGGAAAGAACCCTCTTATAACCTAGTTTGTTGTTTCATCTGGCCTACACTACCCTTTTATCTTATATTCAGCCACGGTTTTCTTTTAATTTGCTGTTTTAGGCTAATGGTAGGATATTCCCTTAAAAAGGGGGTTCCTACTTAATCTGGTTAGGCTACTGCCTGGTCTAGGTTTATATCACCTTTAAGGATAAAGGCTACATAAGCGCCCCTCTAATATGTAGCCATACAGATAGGCTACTGAGTTGTAAAACTAGGTTATTTTATCAAGCCTAAGATACTGTTTATATCTAATCCTAGGCTATTTAGTCTACACTATCGAATAGGGCAATAATCGGATATTTCTTAAAATGTTCTTTCTTAGCCTAGTATAGGGTACTGCCTAATCCAAATTCTTTGGATCACTCTTAAATGTATAGGCTATATAAAAACAGGAACTCACTAACATGTAACCTTATAGATAGGCTACCATATTTGCCTAGCCCAGGTTGTTGTTTATATCTAATTCTAGGATATTTGGTCTAAACTACCGCTTAGGCGAATAACGGCTCCCCAATATCAATCGTTACCCCTTCCTAGCACAGAGGTTAAATCTATGCGGGGTAAGATAACTGTGGCTATGCTTGCATACATCCCTGTTACATACACGATATCTGTATTGGATAGTCGCACTGGGGTTGGAACTCCACAGACCCTTTTGTTTTTTTCTCTGGTACATTTAGCAGTATCTGTACTCTAAAAAGCTGCCTAAAGGAACCTTTCATCAGGACAACACAGCTTGAGCCCAAAAAATAGGATATTTCTTTAAATGACTTCACTTAGCCTAGTATAGGGTATTGCTCAATCCAGACTATTTAGAGCACTCTTAAATGTACAGACTATATAAAACAGTAACTCACTAATGTGTAATCTTATAGCTAAGCTATCACTTAAAAGGTTCTTGCTTACTCTAATCTGAAAGGCTGCTGCCTAATCCAGGTTATTTACTTCACACTCAAGGGTATGGGAAACACAAAACACAATTACCTTAATATGTGGCCTTAAAACCAGGCTACCATCTCATCTAGCATAGATTACTATTCCATCTAGTCCTAGGTTACTTGGTCTAAGTTCACACTTACTCCAATAATAATGAGATGTTCCGTGAAAGGTTGTCACTTTACCTAATATAAGGTACTGCCTAGTCTGGATTATTTAGATCATACTTAACCCTTAAACGCCGAGCCTCTATTTACAAAAACGTCTCCTGTATGCCGGCGGCGTTCGGTGAGTTAGAATCACTGCGGGAAAAAGCTTTTTCAAAAAAATCACAGCACGCTTAGTTTTTAAGATTAAGAGTTCATTTTTGGCTCATTTTTTTTGTCATTGCCTGAAGTTTAGTATGCAACCATCAGAAATGGAAAAAAATATCATTATCATATATAAATATTGAAATATATGACAGCGCAAAAAAACTTTTTTTCATATATAATTTTATACAAATCGTGCTGTGAGCAAAACGGTTAAAGCTAACGGGTTATTTTGTTTTTTCTTTGTATTGTACACTAAATTGCGATGATTTTGGTATATAACAAATTGTAAAATGATCAAAGCAACACAGAGAAAATATTATCACAAAATGATGCATGAATTTAGTAATGCTCATCTGGACGTAAAAAAAATAGTTTTTTCAAAAAATTCACCATAAATCAAAATATTGTGCTAGAGACTTCCCGTTTGTTGAAAGATGAAGCTAATTGATTGAATATTACTAGACTGTAAGTGTTTTAGCTTACAATTGCATTTTTTCGACCATTTGGTCAAGTTAAAGTTGACCGAGAAAGTCGAATTTTTTCTATTTATCGTGATTTATATGAAAATATTTCAAAACTGATAAAAGCTACTACCATGAGTTATTTTCTGTTGTATTGTACATGAAATTGCACACATTTTCATATATAAAAGTTTATGTAACGACTAATATAAAACGATGCAAATATTATGACAACTAAGGAAAATGTTTTTTTCAAAAATTCACCATAAATCGAAATATTGTGCTAGAGACTTCCAATTTATTGCAAAATGAAGGTAAACGATTGAATATTAGTAGAATGTAAGAGTTTTAGCTTACAATTGCGTTTTTTTACCATTTCGGTCGAGTTAAAGTTGTTTGAAGGTTGAAATTTTGCAGTTATCGTGATTTATGTGAAAATATTTCAAAACTGATAAAAGCTACAACCATGAGCTATTTTCTGTTGTATTCTACATGAAATTGCACACATTTTCATATATAAAAGTTTATGTAACGACTAATTTAAAACGATGGAAACATTACGACAACGTGATTTAAAGAATTTCTGAGATGTTCGGCCGAAGTTAACCCAGATTAAGGAAAAGTTTTTTTCAGAAATTCACCATAAATTGAAATATTGTGCTAGAGACTTCCAGTTTGTTGCAAAATGAAGGTACATGATTGAATATTACTAGAATGTAAGAGTTTTAGCTTATAATTGCATTTTTAACCATTTGGTCGAGTTAAAGTTGACCGAAGGTTGAAATTTTGGCAGTTATCGTGATTTATATGAAAATATTTCAAAACTAATAAAAGCTACAACCATGAGTTATTTTCTGTTGTATTCTACATGAAATTGCGCACATTTCCATATATAAAACTTTATGTAACGACTAATATAAAATGGTGCAAACATTACGACACTATTGAAAAGAATTTCTGGCGCTGGACGTAAGGAAAAAAGTTTTTTCAAAAATTCACCATAAATCGAAATATTGTGCTAGAGACTTCCAATTTGTTGCAAAATGAAGGTAAATGATTGAATATTACTATAATGTAAGAGTTTTAGTTTACAATTGCGTTTTTTGACCATTTAGGTCGAGTCAAAGTTGACCAAGGTTGAAATTTTGCAGTTATTGTGATTTATATGAAAATATTTCCGAACTGATAAAAGCTACAACCATGGGTTGTATTTTGCTGTATTTTACATGAAATTGCGCACATTTTCATATATAAAACTTTATGTAATGGCTAATATAGAACAGTGTAAAAATTACGACAAAATGACGAAAGAATTTCTGAAATTTTGGCCGAAAGTTACTGGGCAGCGTGAAAGAAAAAGTTTTTCAAAAATTCACCGTAAATCAAAATATTGTGCTAGAGACTTCCAATTTGTTGCAAAATTAAGGTACATGATTGAATATTACTAAAATGTAAGAGTTTTAGCTTACAATTGCGTTTTTCGACCATTTCGGTCGAGTCAAAGTTGACCGAAGGTTGAAATTTTTTGTAGTCGACGTACGGCATGATATTTTGGCACCCAACAGACAATTTTAGTCGACGATGATACGCCCAGTAGGCGTTTAAGGGTTAAGTGTACTGGCTATATAAAAGACGGAATTTTACTAATATGTAGCCTTATAGCTAGGCTACCATTTTATCTTGCCCAGATTCTTGCTATTATCTAATCCTATGGTCCTTGGTCTGGGCTAGGCTACTTCAGAGAGGGGTCTTCTTATTTACCTTAATTTAAGTTACTACCTATTCCAGGTTATTTAGTTCACACTTAAGGATATGTATTCATAGGTTACAGGCTACAGACAACATCCACTATTAATATAGTCTAACTTATTCTCACTTAATCTGATGCAGGCTACTCCCTAGATTATTATAGACATCATATAATCTGAAAGGGTTTTTTTATATTAATGATAAATTGTGGAACATTTCTTTCAGTTAAAACACCTAATTAGAACGACAAATTCTTTAAAACAATTTGCGCTTTTCAGAATTACCAATTAGCGATTATAACCGTGTTAGCAATAAACGCCGGGTTTTCGGCTTTCACACACAAATTAATTACCAATTCCAAAAGTTTACAACTAAAACTTTAACTGAACTTAAAACTTGAGCACTTAACTTGCTTCTTTAGATGTTTCCATGATGAAATCGGAGAAAAACCGAGTTTTTGGAGCACTAGTTAAGAACTAAACTGTTCGGTGTTGACCAAAGAAGATAATGGCTGTTTGGTCTTAGTGCCGGTCTGTTGTCCACAATATGGTGGACTGCATATGCACAATAACCACTTCTTCCTCTAGCTGGTTTTGCGATGGAAGAACCTGGGTATACAGCTTCAGCTGTGAGATATGGGAAAGTGCCCCTTATCTTGAGTCCATTACATACTCCATCATGTTACAGTTTATCATTATGACACAATACCTGGCCACGAGACCAACTAAAAGAGAATTTTTGATATTAGTTTGGTCACCATGGAGCTCTGGTAGACCCATGGAGGGTAACTCCTTGAGGACAAAACCAGCGACTACACTATCAAAATTAAAGATCTACACATATTAGGGCATATATATATCACTTAATACTGAAAAAATACTGTAAACTCAAGAAAGAAATTTAATGTCTGAAAAATAATGTAAACTCAAGATACAAATTTAATTAATATTTCTGTGTTGAAAAGTAACCAAAATTGGTTACTAAATGAATGCGTGAGCTACAGGACAAAATTTAGATAAAAAAAAAAGACAAATTAAGCAAAACAAGAAATTTCAAAATACAAAAAGTGATAAAATACAAGCTGGACTGGGGATTTAGTCTAGTTATATCTAACACTCCTAACACCTAATGGATCATCAATCCGCCAGTATCAGATCTCACCCTCCATCATATTCTGAGACCAACCAAATTTATCTCCAAGTCAATGCTGAATTTTAAATAAATGATCAATTTATAAGGAAGAAGAAGCAGAGAATGGAGTGAGAAAAAGAAAGAACTCAAATATTTCAGCTACTGTAGTGCAATTCTAAAAATTAAAGTTCTATACACAGTCCGACCATAGCCAGGCAACAGAAAATCCTTGGACGACAGAAATTACCCTAAAAACTCCTACGTAAACAAAGTCTTGCCAGGTCATTCAACATATATATTGCTGTGCTATCAAAAGGAATGAGATTATTTGACAACGGAGATGGGGGAAGGATCAATGGCAGCACAGCTCTAAATACAGTACCATTTTATTTGTTTTAGCAATCCTTCAGTAGTCAATAAATCAGCCCTAATCAGAGTTTGAGCATTTTATGTCAGACCACATGAGAGCTACTGCCCTCTGAATCACTGTAGTCAGTCTACCACTCAAGCCAATATCATTTACTACCTAAATCCCATGAACATCAAAAACTATCCCATTAGAAACCTGGATCCAGGATGATCACTTGTCAGACCACTAGCATTAACATCATCAACAGACTACAATCACCACTCCACTGCCATAACTTGACCATCACAACATCCACAGGAACAGCTGGTTGATCAGACAGGATCTCATTTATAACAGCACTGATGGAATTCTTCAATCCTTATGTTGTCTTAAATTTTCCTTTTATCCAAGTCTTCATTACCTCAATTCCACAAGTCAAAGCTAGATCACTAAGACAACTGGCCCCAGAGAATGTAAAATTAAGCTGGAATTAGCGGAGAAAGATCTAATAATAAGCCACTCCATCTTTTTTTCACTTCTATTCTTGCATTCTTTTTCCTTTCTTATAGAGGCAATTCAAGTGCATTACCCCATCCATCATGAAAACAAAAGTATAATTTGCTCTTGCAAAATTTTAAAATGGTCTTAATCAATGTAAAAATTCTTGAATACAAATCATTCAGAATAAAAAAGAAATCTAGAAATTTAGACATGCTGTTAGTTTGTTCTGGAGTAGCTGTATTGATCAACATTATTAGTTACTTTCACTGATGAACATTGCACTGAAGATTTTTACAAAGTACAGGTAATTTAAACCTGCAATAATATTTATATATTTAAACAACATTAATGAATAAATCAAAGGAGCAAGCATTAAGACAAAAACTAAAAAAATAAAATGTGGGAAGGTAAAATCAATTCACTGATTCCCAGAAAAAGGCAGTGGACTATTTTTATACCACACAAAAATCAAAAGTAAATCAAACGTGAAGAAAGTAAAGAAGCAAAACCACAATGCTAAGAATATAAGATAAAAATACAAAAATACAGTTTAAGTAAAATAATCGCGAAAACCTCCAGTCATCTGAAAAGAGACCCTATCAATCACTTGACAACTACATTTTAACATTGGTTTTAACCTTTATGAGTTTCAATTTGAAAGTTCTCCTCACTACCCTCTCTGCTGTGGGATAATCTGCCTAAACTCCCATCCTGTATATGTCTTCATCTGTATCTTTTTCCATGCTACTTGTCTGATTATGTTCCTTGTCCCTTCTAATGACAAGTCCAAACTTTGACACTGTATCTTGGTCAATTTTGTATGTTCTAGACACCACATCCCTCCACCAATCCCCAATTGTAATACAAATTTTCCACCATCCACTGGCCAAAAATTTAAACATTCCATGGTCAGAACTGTTTGAAATTTCTATTTTCATGGTCTAAGCTCATGTTTCTGTTGAACGGAGTAGCCCTTGTATGCCCAACAGAAGTATTTACAATCTTTATTAAAGGAATACTATCTACTAGTAGTCTAGCTATCACTTTCCATTTCATCCATGATGCAACTATTTTTCTTATTTTTATTGCCCTCTCAACTCTTACTTAACAGTCCAGGGTAACAAAATTACTTCTCTTATTCATCTCCTTAAGAGCTGTCCAGTTAACACAACAAAGTTCTTCACTTCCCCCTCTTCCATTTTGGGCATCAAAAACTCTTACCTTTTGTATATTTTGTAATCCTGAGCAATTCTTGTGACATTAGTTGTTATATCCAGTAAACAGTTTAGTTCACACTAATGCCTTCCCTACAACAACCACATGTTGTTGTGGCCCTTTCCTGACCCACAGTTTTTCCTAGCCTCCTTTCCAGTCACCAAAAATTTGTTCTGCTTACACTGATTTTCAGTCCTCTCATCAGTTTTCCTTCCACCCTGCAAACATTTCTGACATCCTCATTCTCATATTTTGCTATTGACAATAGGTCATCTACATATAGCAGCTCCCATAGCCCCTTTTGTTTTTTTCTTCTTTTTTCATGCCTTTGTGACTTCCTCCATTAATATGATTAATATTTAATGACCATAAAATTACTTTTTGTTCTCTTTCACATACATTTTCTAAGAATCCACTAACATTTGTTAAAATCTCTCTCCTCTTTGCTTGGTACTAATCTTGCAGCTGCCTTAAATTTAAAAAAATTTTCTTTGCCTTTCCTCCAACTTGTCTTACAAAATTTTCATGGCATACTTGAGGAAGTCTGTTCCTCTAAGATTTCTACAATGTTCAATCCCCTTTTTCTAAGTATACCGGTAAGCTCATGAATGAGGGGCTACCCTGCTGCTTTTACTAAAATTATTTTGGAAGCTCCTGTGTCTTCTTCATTTTTCATCTTCCCAATGTTACTGTTAACCTCTTCAGCTCTTCTATAACTTCCTCTATTGTGCTAACATTCTCGAATTCATGTTCAATTTCTTCACTCAGATTTTCAAAATACTGACTTCATTGTTGTACTCTATTTTCTACATTAATTTCTCTATTTTCATTTTTAAGTTCTTTGCCCTACTACATTTCCTACCTCTTGTCCACCTTTGTTACCCTGAACATTTTCTTTTTTTTTCTGCTGTATTGAGATTCTCAGTCTTCTACTCCCAACTCCTTTTCTTTGCCCTTGCCATCTGCCTTTTAGCTCTCTCTTCTTTTCCCTGTATAAATCTCTATCCTCTTTTCTGCCTGTTCTCTGCCAAAGCTAAAAACGCTCTCTTCATCTCTTCAACTTCCCTATGTAGACCTTGACAGCACCATCAGGTCTCTTTCTCTATAACCCACTTTACAGCATATTCCTTCTGTTGCCTTTTATTAAACTTCTTTCAGCATCTTCCGACAACTTTTGAAACAATATTTACTAACTTTCCTGATACTCTGTTTTTACTTAATTTTTCAGTTTTAAACTCCTACTCTCCTGGAAGTATATTTTTCTTTGTTTCTGAACTTTACAATTAAATCAGCTTATAGTAAGCAATGTATGTTACCTTAAGCATGCATCACCTGTTACAACAGTGCAATAAGTTTCTTTCATGATTTCTCTACAACTACCTGTAAATGGCAGTTAAAAATCTTTGGTAAAAAGTAAACTTACCATAATATCTAATAAATCAGCTCCAGCAACTGGTCTGGTATTGTGGAAGTCATCTGGATAAAATATGTGAGTTCCATTGAATGTGTCCCATCGAATGATGTCAAACCTGAATAATAACAATATTTTACAAAAAATCAATTACAGTATACTTTAGCATGCAGTCTAATTACTTTCTTCTATCTCTTAACAGGCCTACTGCAACTAAATTCTTTTCAGCATTACTTTCTTTACTCTACTTAAGCTCTTACATATGTTTTGTCATGTTATCAAAATGATAAGTCTTCAGAGGAAATCCTGATACACAATGATACTGTATCCTGGAAGTTAGAACAAGCACTTTTATAGAACATAAAACATTTTTCAAATAAAACTCTCATCATATTGAGCCTAAATCACACGAGAACATCAGTAGACATGCTGTTCCCTCAGTGAGATCAACCAGATGTCCACTACATAGTTGCCCCTTAGTTATTACTTGATAGATGAACCAGTTCCTGATATTTTTTATTCTGGTTTTGCTTAGAACCACTCTTTCAGGGATCAGAATCAGTTATGGAGTGTGCAGTAACTAGACTGGTGATGGACAATTCTCTAACTTTTCATAACGAGATGATATAGCTGTGGCCTTAGATCAATGCCAAGCTAACAATCTAAGCCAGAAAGGGCATCCATTTATATACAAAAATGTGCTGACACTCCTGTATTAAAGACAGCAAGCTCCTGCCTTCTCTTCAGTGAAGGAATAAACCATTTTTAGGACACAATTTGCTTTGTCCTAACACTATTTCTTGTAGGATATGAAAGTAAAGAAATTCTCTAGGATTGATATTTTTAAGGGTTTGTATATTGCATTCAGACCCTGGCCATTTGCTGTTCACAGCAGTTATTTCTATCATTATCATTATCTTGGAACATGTCTTCTGGTTACTAGAGTATTTTCGGAAGTTAAACAGATTTTCTTTCCCATTAATATTTGTTGTTGTTATTAAACAAGTTTTCCATTAACAATTTTTTTTTCTCTTCTGGAGTTTCTTCTCATTTTTTGTTTGTTTTAAATTAATTTCTGGTCACGTGCTTATCATGATAAAGGTTTCACAGAAGTCCAGTCCTCTAATAAAAGGGATTGCCTTCCTTAAGGTGGGTATACAGTACATGGGTCAGTAGAGGCAAATACCTCAGCCAACATCAGTGCCAGTGTATGGCATCTCCCATTACCAGCAAATATGGAAGACTTAAATCCAGGTCATCAGCAATTAACTCTTAACAGATCCGAAATCTTCATCCAAAGGCGTCTGACGAAGGAGAGGATATTAAGTTCACGGTGCAGTCAGGTTCATGGTCCACATCATACCTGGGTTGTCAGCAATATATCAACCTAAGAACTATGAAGGAGGTACACAAAGCAAGCAAAGGTTGATCAAAGGTCCATTCTTTGTCTGGGTGCTCTGAAATGCCTCCAGTAAAATGGTAGCACCTGCCAGGTTCAAATCTTGTTTTATGAAAATTTAGGGTGTCAAGCCAAGCACTGAGGCATTTTCAGAGCCATTCAGTGCTTAAGACAGTGAAAAGTGGGAGCCGACAGCATTGGACAGCAAGAAAGGGATCCAGAAAACAAAGGAGATAAAGTACTATGATCTATGGCTTGAACTGGGGGAAAACCCCACAGTTGCACCAAGAAGTAAAAGTTAGAGGAGTTGGACAACAAGATTGAAGGAAAAATAGAGTAATGGAGGTAAAGTAAAAGGCTAAGAAATGGGTGCAGCTAGGTCCCAAAGGAACACTGCAAACACCCTTTAGAATGCCTAATGTGCACAACATGAGATGCACTGAAGGCACTATCCCTCTACAAAGAGCACTTGCCCCTGTGTCAGGATAGAAAACTATCCACCACCAACAACTAGTTCTTCATTGCACGATGCAACTCCCCTAACTGCATCACAGTGCCTGACTTGGAGGAAAAAAGACTGGTGCTGAAGTAAAAACAAAGAGACAGTGAGCAAAATAGGACACAGCTTGCTGCAAGCACTAACAAACACAAACTATACAAAATAACAACATATTGGTAATATTTTTTATTGGTAAACCAATAAAAGTGTAAAGACTAACACTGCAGTAATCCAAAAAACAGTACAGCAAGAAGTAAAGGTAAGACTGTAAGACTTCACTTCTCAAAGTACACAAAAAAATTAACCTAAAATCTTCCAGAACTTATCATTAGCAAGACTATCAAACATGGAATAACTATCAGCAATGATGAACGCTAATTACGCTAGTACCTCAAACCATTAGCTTGTTAAAATACCAAAATCATCCATAAACTTAGATAACACCAACCTATAAGAATATCCAAACATTAAAGATTTGAAAATAAAAACAAGAATATCACCAAGTATTCTTTTGATAATCAAGATTATTGGTACTTACATATTAATAAACAAATATAAAGCTGAAATGATAATGAAAAAAAAACCATATCCTAAAGATGCCAGTGCACAAAAGTTGCCTGCACCTTATAATATCTCCAAGAACATAAATTGCAAAAAGGCGTTACTACATCATCCTCCCTACAAGGAATCTCAATTTTCAGAAGTCTGAAAAAAATACACCCATCAATTACCATTCTATTGCACAGGTTACAAAGCAAATGTAAACCGTATACAGTCATACCCCGAACTTAAGCAAGGTTAGGTTCCAGAACCCCTCGCACAAGGCGAATTTTCACTCAAGTTTGGTACGGTCCCTAAAAATGCTAATAAATGCTTATTTCTAGAGTTTAAACACTGAATATGACCTTAATCATGACCCACTGTATTAAACTAACTTTTAAATGAAACTAAAGTTACTATAAAAGTTAGCTTAATACATTACCCTTAAAAAAGAAATAAATGGTTGACATAAAAACAGAGTTGGAAAAAATTTCTCTCCCCCTCCCCTTCCAACCAATCTATTTTTAGAAGTGTTCTCAACCTCTTTTTAATAACTTCTTTATTCTATGTCTCTTTCTCTTTGTTCTGAAATGCTTTTTCATGAACAAACAGTGTTTTTATTTGGACTAATACACTCTTAGTTATTATGTCTCTATGTTTTACAATTCTTTGTTATCATGTCTGCTTTAGAACATATTTGCCACACTAGCGCATTTACAGTTCTTAGATGGTACAGGTAAAATAGATCAGTTTAAACTACCCACTGTACAGGTAAAGACGCACAGAGAAATAATAAGTTGTAAAAATGTGTGAGCACTAACTATGAACGAGAGACAGAGAGAGAGAGAGAGAGATAAGGGTTGTCCTTACTTCAGAGAGTGAAAATATTTATCAATTATTACGGAAACAGAGAGAATAACATGAGAGAGAGAGAGAGAGAGAGATAAGGTTGTCCTTACTTAAGAGAGTGAAATTATTTATTAATTATTATGGAGACAGAGAGAATAACATGAGAGAGAGAGAAGTTATTCTTATGTTAGATGTCAAAAGAAGGAAATTCATGATTTATGAAGGAGAGAGAGGAGAGAGAGAGAGATCTTTTGACACACTGTGGGTAACGAACGACACGTCTGACAGCTTTGCCCTCGTCCCTCTTTTCAAAGGTTTCTCAAAAGATCAGGAAATTATATTTGTTTCTTTAAAATACCACAATTTACAACAAAAATGTATAAATTATATAATTACAATTATATCATTATTATCATTATTAATTATTATTATTATTATTATTATAATTATTATTATCATTCTTCTGTGGAATGTATATAAAGTACACATTATTCGTAGAAAATTCGCCTATTCGCTATATTTTTCATAGAGAAATATTCACTAATTACTGTATTTTTATGTCATTTTCACGATTAAATACATATCTTTGATAAAACTATTAAGATACTCAGGTATAAGCATTTTTAGAGGGGTTTTTTGGTATTTGAACTATCAAAATAGGCAGTTATAAGTGTTTTTAGAGGGATGTCAAGTATTCGCTGATTTTAGCTATTTGCAGGGGGTTGTGGTACACATCCCCCGCAAATATCAGGGGTTGACTATACAATCAAACATGTTTGATAGTTTGTGGCCCACCTTACATGCATGAACATGAATATATCTCTTTCATTTCTGCCTCTCCCAACACTCTGTCACTGTGCACAGACAACTGCCACTGGGAAAATTGCCACTGGGATGATTGCCACATGGATCATTGCCCATGTGGGAGAATTGCCACTGGGAACATTGCCCATGTGTGAATAATGCCAATGGGAACACTCCCCACTGAAATTAAAGATTTATATAAAAATACTGACTTTATTTAAAATATGAAATTACCTTTTACAACCATTTATCACTCATGTTTTGTAAACAGGAAACTGGTTTTATTTAAAATATGAAATTGCCTTTTATGACCATTTACAACTTTTTTCACTGATGATTCTTGAACTGGAATTCGTTTTATTTAAAATATGAAATTGCCTTTTATGACCATTAACAACTATTTATCACTGATGATTCTTGAACGAGAAACTAGTTTAACAGTTTTTAAACGAAGGTAAGACACACTGTTACTTACTCACTTCAAAATATTCTTGTTTTATATAGGAACGATTCAAGTTAAGACCCATAATGGCTCTTGTGATAAAAAGTGAACATGGAAGAGATATGCTTGTCGATGAATTGCAATTCATGTATCATAAAATTAGCGAGAAAAAGAGTGGCACAATTATTCATTGGGAATGTTCTCAAAGAAAGTAAAAGAAGTGCAAAGCATGATTGCACATGAACACATTAACCCTTAAACGCCGACTGGACGTATCATACGTCGACTAAAATTGTCTGTTGGGTGCCAAGTGGACGTACCGCACGTCGACTACAAAAATTTCAACCTTCGGTCAACTTTGACTCGACCGAAATGGTCGAAAAACGCAATTTTAAGCTAAAATTCTTACATTCTAGTAATATTCAATCATTTACCTTCATTTTGCAACAAATTGGAAGTCTCTAGCACAATATTTCGATTTACGGTGAATTTTTGAAAAACCTTTTCCTTACGTCCGTAGCGGTAACTTGGCCGAAAATTTCAGAAATTCTTTCGTCATTTTGTCGTAATTTTTGCAGTTTATATTAGCCGTTACATAAAGTTTTATATATGAAAATGTGCAATTTCATGTAAATACAGCAAAAATACAACCCATGGTTGTAGCTTTTATCTATTTGGGAATATTTTCATATAAATCACGATAACTGCCAAAATTTCAACCTTCGGTCAAATTTGACTCGACTGAAATGGTAAAAAAACGCAATTGTAAGATAAAAAATCTTACATTCTAGTAATATTCAATCATTTACCTTCATTTTCCAACAAATTGGAAGTCTCTAGCACAATATTTCGATTTATGGTGAATTTTTGAAAAAACTTTTTTCCTTACGTCCCGCCAGAAATTCTTTCATCACGTTGTCGTAATGTTTGCACTGTTTTATATTAGTCGTTACATAAAGTTTTATATATGGAATTGTGCGCAATTTCATGTAGAATACAACAGAAAATAACTCATGGTTGTAGCTTTTATCAGTTTTGAAATATTTTCATATAAATCACGATAACTGCCAAAATTTCAACCTTCGGTCACCTTAACTCGACCGAAATGGTAAAAAAACGCAATTATAAGCTAAAACTCTTACATTCTAGTAATATTCAATCATGTACCTTCATTTTGCAACAAACTGGAAGTCTCTAGCACAAAATTTCAATTTATGGTGAATTTCTGAAAAAAAACTTTTTCCTTACGCTCATGGCGGTAACTGGGCGATCATCTCAGAAATTCTTTCGTCACATTGTCGTAATGTTTGCATTGTTTACATTAGTCATTACATAAACTTTTATATATGAAAATGTGCACAATTTCATGTAGAATACAACAGAAAATAACTCATGGTTGTAGCTTTTAACAGTTTTGAAATATTTTCACATAAATCATGATAAGTGCCAAAATTTCAACCTTGGTCGACTTTTACTCGACCGAAATGGTCGAAAAACGCAATTGTAAGCTAAAACTCTTACATTCTAGTAATATTCAATCATTTACCTTCATTTTGCAATAAATTGGAAGTCTCTAGCACAATATTTCGATTTATGGTGAATTTTTTAAAAACATTTTCCTTACGTCCAGCGGTAACTCGGCTGAACATCTCAGAAATTCTTTAAATCACGTTGTCGTAATGTTTGCACTGTTTTATATTAGTCGTTACATAAACTTTTATATACGAAAATGTGCGCAATTTCATGTAGAAACAGAAAATAACTCACGGTTGTAGCTTTTATCAGTTTTGAAATATTTTCATATATATCACGATAAATAGAAAAAATTAGACTTTTGGTCAACTTTAACTCGACGAAATGGTCGAAAAATGCAATTGTAAGCTAAAACACTTACAGTCTAGTAATATTTAATCAATTACCTTCATTTTTCAACAAACGGGAAGTCTCTAGCACAATATTTCGATTTATGGTGAATTTTTGAAAAAACATTTTTTTACGTCCGCACGTTACGAATTCATGCATCATTTTGTGATAATATTTTCTCTGTGTTGCTTTGATCGTTTTACAATTTGTTATATACCAAAATCATCGCAATTTAGTGTACAATACACAGAAAAAACAATAACCCGTTAGCTTTAACCGTTTTGCTCACAGCGCAATTTGTATAAAATTATATACGAAATTTTTTTTGCGCTGTCATATATTTCAATATTTATATATGATAATATTTTTTTTTTCATTTCTGATGGTTGCATACTAAACTTCAGGCAATGACAAAAAAAGGAGCCAAAAATGAACTCTTAATCTTAAAACTAAGCGTGCTGTGATTTTTTAAAAAAACTTTCTTTCCGCAGGCGCTTAACTCCCAAACCCCCCGGCATATGGCAGACATTTTTGTAAATAGAGGCTCGGCGTTTAAGGGTTAATAAATTTCTTAAAACAACATACTAAGTCTAGTCTACAGCACAATATGAATTTTAAGTACAATTCATGGTAAGGGAACACAACACTATAAAAAGGCAAATTTACTAAATTTTGAGTAATCCAAATGAATATAATACATTACTGTAAAGATTGATAAGAAAGTTACTGTATAAAAATATATTCATGGTGGTAAACCCAGCAGGCTTTAGGTAAAAGGAGTTACGGTATGGGGTGGCCCATATACACCTGAATACTGAATTGCAAACCAAATTATGTAAAAACTCGACTTCCAACACACATGCAAGAACCGAACCCTGTTATTACTCAATGGCTACCTGTAGTTTATGGGCCCAAACAGCTCATTTTGTTAAAAATAAGATTCACTAATAGGCAATATCAACCCGTATGACATTAACTTTCTTGGTATAAATCCACCATCTGTAGGGACTAGAAATCTGCCAGCAACTACCAGCTAAAAGGCTTTCTCTTACAAGGATTGCTGGACAACCTCCTGGCAAAGAGTTTGAAACCATAAAAACAGCACTGAAACTTAATGACACTGGGCTGGCATAAGAACATGGGCCATGGTGGATGTTCCTAAGTAGGCTATACCTGTCAGGAAAGGAAACTCATCTTGGTCCAAGTTGAAGCCACAAAAGGTCAAGTCTGACACTGAAGTAATCCTTGGTGGTCATTATACTTTATCAAGCATCAGTCCATAACAACTTTCCATAACCTGTAATACAATTGCCTTCATTCCTACTGACAGGTGTTTGAAAGCATTTAACTGTGATCAACAATTTTCCATTTTCTCTTGTAACTTAACCTGTTTGCATTTACATATGGCATTTTGTTGATTATGACATCCTGCACAAAGATCCACCATTTAGCTTTTTTTCAGTTTTAACTGAGCAACATACTTATATAATTACAGTACAAGAGAACAATGTCACAACATGGTCTGCCTAGCAAGGTAAATTCAAACTTTAAACAATATACAGTACATTGCAAGGAATTATGTGAGCTATTTATGGAAAGCAAGACATTTCTGATTCCAAAGATGTCCTATTCCTTTCTGCTAACATTGAAGCCATCCCCCTCTTCACTATCCCAGACATCATTGGGTAGGCATCTCCTCAACAACCCTCCATATAAATTGTTATATGCTTTAGGTATTGCACAGAACCATAGCAAGAACTGGAGTCAATGTTTCTTTTAAGCTACACTAAGGAAAGCTCATGTATCATAAAATAAAAACAAAGATAACACATTAATACTATTAAAATGAGCTCACCAATCTTATTTCTGTTATGAGTATGAGACAAATTAACATAATAAAATATCAATGCAAGGAAAAGCAATTGATATACACCCCAAATTTCTGTAAAACTAAATAAAGGACAGGGAGTATTTGACAAGGAAAATGGAAGATTCTTTAATAGGTTGAACAAATTCAGCATACAACTTTCTCCTCCTTTGACCAGGTATGAAGATACAGTAGCACCAAGATAACAGACTGTGGTATATTGTACTTCCGGATATATTGGTGTGAAATGGAAATATCCATTTGAGGGTTTTTGCCTCCAGATTGAGGGCCAAACTGTTTTTTCAAATCAGGTTCCAAAAGGAATGCTGGGAGTTAGAGTGAGGAGAAAGCGCGTCACCCACACATGAATACATGTTTATGATTACAGTATGCTGTAATTTAGCTTTAAAATACTGTACTATGTACTGTCCTGCAGTTTATATTAACGTGTTAAGCATCCTTTATAAGATACGTCGCCACTCCCATATTGTCACATTTTCTAGTTTGCAGAGTGGTCATTTGGTCTTTGCTAATTTCTATGCTTTTTGTGTTCTTTTTACATTGATTGAT
Organism: Macrobrachium rosenbergii; assembly: GCF_040412425.1. Taxonomy (NCBI): domain Eukaryota; kingdom Metazoa; phylum Arthropoda; class Malacostraca; order Decapoda; family Palaemonidae; genus Macrobrachium; species Macrobrachium rosenbergii. Next base: position 61,671,723 of record NC_089788.1, read on the forward strand.
TTTTGTATAAAAGATATTATTAGGATAATAAATAATGTAGAATAAGAAAAGATGAAAGAATTTATTTTGCATTTTTATATCCTAAAGATTTTAAGCATGAAACATAAAAGGGAAAAAACTATTCTTTTGAATGCCATTCCCTGAAACATGGAGCCAGTAGATTAACGAATTGTTTCATTTCATTTTCATTTGTGTCATATCATTTTAGTGCACTTGATATTGTAGGCAAATTTTCTATATATTCATCTAGAAACTGGATGGAAAATCTGTTCATTACCGCTACAACTTGCTCCTGACTTTGTCATCAAAAAAACTTCTAAAAAAAAAAAAAATTCCACAGGGTTTCCCTTATCCTGAACACTAAATTTCACACATTTGGGTGAACAAAAAAATTAAGGGAACTCCACTGGGTTCCCATATCCTGAACAAAAAAGTTTGTGGAATCCTCAGCAGAGAGAGCAGAGAGAGTAATTTTTGTGCTGATTATGGAAAAGGCACCATCATCATCATTCTCTGCAACGAGTAGTGATAATATCTCTTCAGGCAGAAGATTTTTCTTTCACTTTGGATCGCTCATTATGGGGGGATAAATGGGATCAAACAAAAAGAAATCAGTTGTTTACCAATGAATGCCAGAGCGTAGCAGGTAGAAGTCACTGTCCTCTTGTCAGACTGGCTTTCCCCCTATAAAAAAAGTTGCCATATACATGCAGTCCCCAGTTAAGAGCGGGATCGGTTAACCCTTTAACACCGACTGGACGTATTTTACGTCGACAAAAATTGTCTGTCGGGTGCCGAGTGAACGTAAAATACGTCGACTACAAAAAGTTTTTTTAAATATTCGTGGAAAAATACTTATAGGCCTAGTCTGCAAAAAATTTTAAATCACGCGCCTTGAGGGATGCTGGGAGTTCATGGATCACGCTGTTGTTTTGTTTTAAAGCGTGACCCAGCTGCGCATCGCCGTAATTTCTTTCTTCTCCCACTAGAAAGCATCAGCGGACGCATCGTCAGAGCGCGATTTCTTAGCGTTTGTGTTCTGCGAACTTGTGCAAGTGTTAGCATGTTTGTGACGCAACAGGGCGACGCAGAGATGTCCCAACGTCGTCAGGACTCTGAAGGCGCGTATTGCCTGTCGGTAGTGAGCGTGTGAGATGCGTTTTAGACTTGGATGCTGGAGAGGGACCCAGGGAACCCAAGGTGATCCATCTTATGATCGCCGTGTTGTATGGCCAACGTGTGGCTGAAAGTGACCGTGGGCCCAGGGGCCATACCCTGTGCCTTTTATGACCCCTAGGAAACATCGGGGTGTCCTGAGAGGTATTCGTAAACATTTGGGAGGCCTCCAACAAAAGACACTGATGAATACTTGGAGCTCGATCGAGCAGGTGGAAAGTCCTCATTTTGATGGCAGTTGGTCATCTAGTGATGAGGACATCACGCCCGATGTCAGTGAGGATGAATATTTTCCCCCAATGTCTGTACGAGAGCCAGAGCATGAAAGTGAACTCGAGTTCAGTGGTTTCAGTGCTTATGAGGGAGAGTCTGAGGAGGAGGAGGCACAGATTGTGGCTGGTGGGGACGAGACAGAAAGTGATGGTGAAAGTGGGGAGATGGGCCAGTGGGGGGTGTGAAGTCGTGCCCAAGACGCGTGCCGTGAGAAGGTTGCAACGTTGCGGCAGCCTAGGTGAAGGCCGTTCGTCCGAAAGTGATGAGGGGTGGTTGGAGGAACCCACCCCACCTAACATGCACCCATTCATAGCAGTACCTGGACTGACTGTCCCTGTGCCTCTCACTGCACTGGGGTTCACTCAGCTCTTCGTTACACGGGAATTGCTGGAATACCTCGTTGCAGAGACGGCGGATTATGCTTGGTACTGCCGTGAGGAACTGCAGACAACGTTGTTGTATCGATGGCCAGGCTGCAACCTCACGGGCATGGCGCATTTTTTGGGGCTCCACATTTTTTTTGGAATGATGCCTGCTGTCGACGTCAGGCAATATTGGAGGCGGAATTTTTTTTTAAGTACGCCCAATGTGCCCGGTATTATGCCCCGTGATAGTTTCCTGGTGTTGGACAGGTATTTCAACGCCTTCAACCGAAGGGCCATACCCCGGAATAACCCAGATCGCCTCATCTTAGTCCGCCCAGGGTTGGAGTACATTCGTGAACGGTGCCAGTTTCTTGTGGTTCCTTCCAAGAACCTTTCTTTGGATGAGGGGATGATGCTATATAAAGGACGTCTAAGCATAAAAGTGTACAACCCCAAGAAGCCAAAGAAATATTACGGAATCCAACACTGGATACGTCGTTGACTTCTCTGTGTATTCCGGGGTCTTCTCCACGCTGCGTGACACTGTCTTCAGTCTTGTGGATAGTTTCCATAACCAGGGATACCACCTGTTTATGGATAATTATTACAACTCGGTATCCCTGGCCCAGGAACTGTATGAAGCAGGTGTGCATGTCAGTGGTACCCTTTGGTTGGTGCGTGGGGCCCCAAATGTCCTCAAGAGGTTCGCTAGCCACCCGCAACGTCTGGCAAGAGGAGAGACAGAGTGGCGGCGGAAGGGAGATGTCTTCGTCATCTGTTGGAAGGGGGTCCGACTCGTGCCCATGATTACGACCAATCATGAGCCCATCCAAGAAGAGGTCGTTCAGCGGAAGAAGACACGTCGGCAGGGCCGAGTTACGTATGAGGAGTTTCGTGTCCAATGGCCTACTGTCATCGGGCACTAAAATAGGAACATGGGAGGAGTTGATCTCTTTGATCAACTCATCCAGTATTATCCCTTCGCCAGGAGAACCAGGAGGTGGACACAGAAGCTCCTCAAATACCTCCTTCAGTTGGCCCTCCAGAATGCCTACATCCTCTACTGTGGGTACAATTCGGACACCCGGAGGTTGTCCCACATCCAGTTTCTCGAGGTGGCCGGGAATGCCCTCATAAACTTCAATCCTGAGGAGTGGCCTTCCAACACTGCCCCCCTGCCCCGAGCTCCAGATCTGCCCCGAGAGGATAGCGCAGATGTCGCTAGGAGGGCCAACCTCGGTCGTCCTGCTCCTGCCGACGCCACCCCTGCTGCCGCTGTCCCTGCTGCCGCCGCCCTTGCTGCCGCCGCCCCTACTGTCCCTGTCCCTACTGCCGCCCTCCCTCACATTTCAATGTCCCGTCGGGTAGTGGGCCCTGTGTGTCGGCTGCAGGCAGGGGATCACACACTGGAGCCCCTAGAAGGGCATAAGCAGAAACAGTGCCGGGTGTGCCATATGAATGGCAGAAGAAGAGACACCCGGTTCGTCTGTCGCACCTGCAAGGTAGCACTTTGCAGGATCGGGGAGTGTGACCGCAAATACCACACTGCGGTTATATATTGGAGTCTCTAACACAATATTTCGATTTATGGTGAATTTTTTTAAAAACTTTTTCCTTACATCCGCACGTGCTAACTCTGCTGAAAATCTCAGAAATTCTTTAGTCACTTTGCCGTAATTTTTGTACTGTTTTCTATTAGCCGTTACATAAAGTTTTACATATGAAAATGTGTGCAATTTCATGTAGAATACAACAAAATATAACTCATGGTTGTAGCTTTTATCAGTTTTGAAATATTTTCATATAAATCAAGATAAGTGCCAAAATTTCAACCTTCCGTCAAATTTGACTCGACCGAAATGGTCGAAAAATGCAATTGTAAGCTAAAACTCATACATTCTAGTGATATTCAATCATTTACCTTCATTTTGCTACAAATGGGAAATCTCTACCACAATATTTTGATTTATGGTGAATTTTTGAAAAAAACTTTTTCCTTACATCCACGCACGCTAACTCTGCTGAAATCTCAAGAAATTCTTTAGTTACTTGGTCGTAATTTTTGCACCATTTTCTATTAGCCGTTACATAAAGTTTTATATATGAAAATGTGTGCAATTTCATGTAAAATACAACAAAAATAAATCATGGTTGTAGCTTTTATCATTTTTGAAATATTTTCATATAAATCACGATGTGCCAAAATTTCAACCTTCGGTCAACTTTGACTCAACCGAAATGGTTGAAAAATGCAATTGTAAGCTAAAACTCTTACATTCTAGTAATATTCAATCATTTACCTTCATTTTGCAACAAACGGTAAGTCTCTAGCACAATATTTCGATTTACGGTGAATTTTTTAAAAAAACATTTTCCTTACATCTGCGCACGCTAACTCTGCTGAAAATCTCAGAAATTTTTTAGTCACTTTGTCGTCATTTTTGCACTGTTTTCTGTTAGCCGTTACATAAAGTTTTATATATGAAAATGTATGCAATTTCATGTAGAATACAACAAAATATAACTCATGGTTGTAGCTTTCATCAGTTTTGAAATATTTTCATATAAATCACAATAAGTGCCAAAATTTCAACCTTTGGTCAAATTTGACGCGACCGAAATGGTAAAAAAATGCAATGGTAAGCTAAAACTCTTACATTTTAGTAATATTCAATCATTTACCTTCATTTTGCAACAAACGGGAAGTCTCTAGCACAATATTTTGATTTATGGTGAATTTTTGAAAAAACTTTTTTTTACGTCCGCGCGTTACAAATTCATGCATCATTTTGTGATAATATTTTCTCTGTGTTGCTTTGATCGTTTTACAATTTGTTATACAGTATACCATAATCATTGCAATTTAGTGTACAATACAACGGAAAAAAAAAACTCATTAGCTTTAACCGTTTTGCTCACAGCGCGATTTGTATACAATTATGTATGAAATTTTTTTTGTGATGTCATATATTCCAATATTTATGTATGATAAAGATATTTTTTTTCATTTCTGATGGTTGCATACTAAACTTCAGGCAATGAAAAAAAAGGAGCCAAAAATGAACTCTTAATCTTAAAAACTAAGCGTGCTATCATCTTTTAAAAAAAACTTTCTTTCCGCTTCGTCGCTAATTCTCAAACCCCGCCAGTATACGGGAGACACTTTTGTAAATAGACCCTCGGCGTTTAAGTGTTAATGGCGATCCGGTTTTACTGAGCTTGTCTAGCAACGAAATTCAGCAATTTTCAGCGCCGAAAATTGCTGATTTCCGCTTATCAATGCCGATAATTGGGTACTGGCGCCAATACATACCTAACAGAGGCGCTGATAACCAAAAATCGGCACTTTTCCGCGCCAATAAGCCCCAAAAATCACAAAAAAAAGTGCCGAAAATTGCCGATTTTCGGTTAGGCTCATACCCTCAGATCGGAACCCTTGCCGATAACTGGGGACTGCCTGCACCAGTAATTTAGCTCACAGTGTTACCAGCTGACGTTCCTACAATTTGTATAAGAGGGAAAAGCATTTTGACTCCAAATTCTGTAGCATACCATCCTTGAAAGAGGTAGGATGTGTTAGATGTGTTACTCCGTTGAAGGCGTTGTGATATGGCGTGCAGCTGACCAAGATATGCTGCCAGTGACACTCAACAGGTTAATAATAAGGCTTTTATCTTACTTTACAGGTACTGTTTGTTTATATAAATGTACTTTATAGCAAAAAAGAAAGCGGAACATTTCAATACTATGAGAAAAAACAACTAACTCAATTAGTTGTCACACTCCTGTAAGACATTTATTTAATTTGTATTACACACTTTATAGATATTGTGCTGTGTTTTCATTAATATTATTTTAAAATGAGTAAATCATTGTTATAAGCACTTTAGGGTGTATATACTTGAGAGTAACAATTTTAGGAGGGTAATCTAAGATGACTGGGTTTTTTGGGGTGATGGTTTGGGGTGTATTTTTGTTTGAACTGATATTAAATTGTTTTAATATGATAATTTATGATATGTTTTTGTTTGAACTATTAAATTAGGAAGTGAACTGTTAAAATAAGCAATTACAAGTGTTTTACAATAGTTTAAGGGGTACAAGGTATGAATACACCTGTACTTCATAGCAAAAACATGCATTCACATATATATACAATGATATATCGGTGTTCCTTATATAGCAGGGTAGGCTCGGACGCTTTAATCTGTTATCTCGGTGAGCTATTGTATATGAAAACAGTTAAATACTTCAAAATTTGTATGAACACATTTATGTTCAAAACATTTCTGAAATATCTGATGTTTTTTTCTTAAAGATAACTGCTTTTAATTATATATATCTATTTCTTTGTCTTTATCAAACCAGCTGGAATCTCAAAACTCATTCCAAATACAAGCCATTTATGAAAATCTCATTGCTCTTAACAGACAAAAAAAATTACTGTAATCCCTAACCTCGTTGCAGGCCTGTGAGCTGGTGCTGATCCAACTGGCCAAGTTTCTTCAGCTTTCTTTCTAGGTGAATATGGCCTTACTCTTGAAATTTCATTTCTTGCTTTTGAAATACTGGAATCGATCCGTTTCAGTTCCTCCTGCAAGAAAAAAAAATTAAGCAAATATATACACAAAAAATTAAACATGCAAAATCAATTACTGTACTGTACTTATAACTGATTGAAAACCACATAAAAACTGGGAGAATTTTACCAAAATCAACTGTTTTACACTAAAATACTCAGATACACATAAATACAATACTGGTGGAAGCATGCAAACATTTGTGACTGAATTCTCTCAAACTAGCTCATCTGCCATTTGGAATCACTGTGCTTTATCAATATAATACAATAAATACTATTTGACCCTTCAAGATTCTGTTGATGTCAAATAACATCATGCAGAGTTCACTCTTTGAGATTCCATTGATGTGAATGACATATCTATAAAAAATTTAAAATAAAATTAATCATAAATACTGTACAGCGATCCCTCGATTATCCACATTCACATTATCCTGAACTCGATATTATCTGCATGTAACCAGCCCCCAAGGACCAAAGAGATATGGATAATACTGTATAGGCAGTCCCTGGTTAACAGCGGGCTCGGTTAATGGCGATCCAGTTTTACGGGGCTTGTCTAGCGACAAAAATCGGCAATTTTCGGCACCGAAAATCGCCGATTTCCGCTATCGGCGCCAATAATTGGGTATTGGTGCCGATACATACCTAACAGAGGAGCCAATAACCAAAAATCGGGGCTTTTAGGCGCCGATAAGCCCCGAAAATCGCCAGAAATCGCAGATTTTCAGTTAGTGGTGATTTTCGGTTATCATCACGCCCCAAGAACGGAACCCCCACCAATAACCGAGGACTGCCTGTACATATACAGTATATAAATTTCATAAAAATTGAAAAAACCACAGTCCAATGGTTGGCAACACTGCACATGTCTAAGGAATCTTAGTAACACTGCTTACACTTGTAAACAGGCTGAGAATGGGTTTTGGGATGAAGAAAAAGTTTCACTGTGGGGAGGGCGGGAGAAAGTGTTAGTAACACTGCTTGGAGAATAAGCATACAGACAAAGAGTTACTGAGGGGGTAGGTTGCTGTCTGGAAAGGAGTTTCTCGGGCAAAGAGGAAGTGAGAATGCTGTGCGGGATGGGTGGAGAGGGGTAGACAGGCATTTGACTTCTTTAGAGCTTTTACTTTATTTAATGTTTATGTTTTTTCACATTTTATCCAAGGATATCACTGTAACTTGCAATAAAATAATCATGCACAATGCATAGACAGAGAGAGAGAGAGAGAGAGAGAGAGAGAGAGAGAGAGAGAGAGAGAGAGAGAGAGAGAGAGAGAGAGAGAGAGAGAGAGAGAGAATTTGATACTATGCTAAGAAACTCCCTACATACAAACATACTGTATGCACACAGATGAATACATACTCACACAAATACACACATCTACCTTCCCTTTCTCCCTTATCATTTATTTTCTTGTTTCTTGGTGTTTTGTCATACAACTTTCAATCCATACAATAGCAAAAAACCAAAAATTATTAAAAATAAATGAAAATGATAAAGCAAGAGAGGGGAAGAGAGAGAAAGACAGAGATTGAGCTTTTGCAATTGTTATTGGGTTAAAGTACAGCACAACAGCACTGAACACTCATAAGTCACATTGTTTATCGCTTTAACCCTTAAACGCTGAGCCTCTATTTACAAAAGTGTTTGCCGTATGTCATGCGGGGTTTGGGAGTTAGCGCTGAAAGCGGAAAGAAAGTTTTTTCAAAAATCACAGCACGCTTAGTTTAAGATTAAGAGTTCATTTTTGGCTCCTTTTTTTCTCATTGCCTGAAGTTTAGTATGCAACCATCAGAAAGGAAAAAAAATATCATATATAAATATTGGAATATATGACAGCGCGAAAAAAAATTTCATATATAATTTTATACAAATCGTGCTGTGAGCAAAACGGTTAAAGCTAATGAGCTATTTTTTTTTTTGTATTGTACACTAAATTGCGATGATTTTGGTATAAAACAAATTGCAAAATGATCAAAGCAACACAGAGAAAATATTATCACAAAATGATGCATGAATTCGTAACGTGTGGACGTAAAAAATTTTTTTTTCAAAAATTCACCATAAATCGAAATATTGTGCTAGAGACTTCCCGTTTGTTGCAAAATGAAGGTAAATGATTGAATATTACTAGAATGTAAGAGTTTTAGCTTACAATTGCATTTTTCGACCATTTCGGTCGAGTCAAAGTTGACCGAAGGTTGAAATTTTGACACTTATCATGATTTACATGAAAATATTTCAAAACTGACAAAAGCTACAAGCATGAGTCATTTTTTGCTGCATTCTACATGAAATTGTGCACATTTTAATATATAAAACTTTATGTAACAGCTAATATAAAATGGTGCAAAAATTACAACAAAGTGACTAAAGAAATTTTGAGATTTTCAGCAGAGTTAGCGAGCGCGGAGGTAAGGAAAAAGGTTTTTAAAAAATTCAGCATAAATCGAAATATTGTGCTAGAGACTTCTTGTTTGTTGCAAAATGAAGGTGAATGATTGACTATTACTAGACTGTAAGAGTTTTAACTTACAATTGCATTTTTCGACCATTTCAATCGAGTCAAAATTGACCGAAGGTTGAAATTTTGGCACATCGTGATTTTTATGAAAATATTTCAAAACTGATAAAAGCTAGAAGCATGAGTCATTTTTTGCTGCATTCTACATGAAATTGCACACATTTTCATATATAAAACTTTATGTAACGGCTAATATAAAATGGTGCAAAAATTACGACAAAGTGACTAAAGAATTTCTGAGATTTTCAGCAGAGTTAGCGTGCATGGATCTAAGGAAAAAGTTTATTTAAAAAATTTACCATAAATCAAAATATTGTGCTAGAGATTTCCTGTTTGTTGCAAAATGAAGCAAATGATTGAATATCACTAGGATGTAAGTTTTAGCTTACAATTGCATTTTTCTACCATTTCGGTCAAGTCAAAGTTGACCAAGGGTTGAAATTTTGGCATTTATCGTGATTTATATGAATACATTTCAAAACTGATAAAAGCTACAACCATGAGTTATTTTTCGTTGTATTCTACATGAAATTGCACACAATTTAATATATAAAACTTTATGTAATGGCTAATATAAAACTGTGCAAAAATTACGACAAAGTGACTAAAGAATTTCTGAGATTGTAAGAGCCTGACGCCGTCTCTTCCAAACACGTGTGTGTTCGTGTGTTCGTCGTCCATCCGAGTGGCGAGATGTTTGGCGTCTTCCCAAACAGAAACATACACACAGTTTGATACAAAGGATTCGTTGGAACATTATGAGCACATGATTAGAATGCTTGCATGGCAATGCAAGTAGTGGTGATTGAACATACATCAAGACAACAATGGTTAAGGAGAAACAGATGGAAATATTGTATGGTTGAAATCGCGTTCCTTTAGGGAAAGAAAATGAGATGCTCTTGTTGTCTTGTCCACTCCGATGGACGAAGAACACACGAACACACACGTGTTTGGAAGAGAAGGCGTCAGGCTCTTACAAGATTTTCAGCAGTTAGAGAGGACGTAAGGAAAAAGTTTTTTTAAAAAATTCACCATAAATCGAAATATTGTGCTAGAGACTTCTAGTTTATTGCAAAATGAAGGTAAATGATTGAATATTACTAGAATGTAAGAGTTTTAGCTTACAATTGCATTTTTCGACCATTTCGGTTGAGTCAAAGTTGATCAAAGGTTGAAATTTTGGCACATCGTGATTTATATGAAAATATGTCAAAATTGATAAAAGCTATAACCATGAGTTATTTTTTTGTTGTATTCTACATGAAATTGTGCACATTTTCATATATAAAACTCTATGTAAAGGCTAATAGAAAATGGTGCAAAAATTACAACAAAGTGACTAAAGAATTTCTGAGATTTTCAGCAGAGTTAGCTGGTGCTTTCTTTTGGGATAAGAAAGAAATTCGCGCATGTGCAGCTGGGTCACACTTGTAAACAAAACAACAGCGTGATCCGTGAACTCCCAGCATCCCTCAAGGCGTGTGATTTAAAATTTTTCGCAAACGAGGCCTATAAGTATTTTTCCGCGAATATTTTAAAAAAAATTTTTGTAGTCGACGTATTTTACGTCCACTTGGCACCCGACAGACAACTTTTGTCGACGTAAAATACGTCCAGTCGGCGTTAAAGGGTTAACTGACCTATATGGATAAGTCATCAGTTCAATAGCAAATGGCATCATTCTGAGTTTATGGTAGTTTTGTCTCCTTTTTCATTTTAAACATAATGGAAAAAAATTACAATTATTCATCTTCAAACTTATACCACAACTAATTTTATTCCATGAAAAAGAAACTGACAGGAAGTCTGTTACCTTACATCCCTTCATGACCATATGGGCAGGATTCAACTTATTTCAGCATTCATGCTGGCTTCATATAACTTTTCAAAAGTAATCTTGGTTTGTTGTACATGAGATGTTTAGGAAATCATTTTAAAAGACAATAATAGCACTTCTAATCATTGAAAATTTAAAAAAAAAAACTTTTTTGTGGCATATTTTCAAAAAATTCAAGTGCTGAATTCACTGCACACAGTTTTGCTGTGGAAACAGCTATTTGGTAAAGAACTGATTCACTTCATTAGGTGATGTTGCACCGAACCACAGCTGGCATACTGCATTAAAATGATATTATGAAGGAAATGATAAACACACTCATACTATTTCTCAGCACTTGGTAAAATACTGTACATTAAATCACTGAACTATCAAGAAACAAATATTACCACAAGCTGTCTTTCAATCCTAAGTTAAGAGGAAATTTACTAACACTTACCTGCAAATAAAACTTATGAAGAATGTACATATCTGAGGCTTCTGCTACATTGGAGACTGTTGCAGCTTCCCTGACTAGAGAGCTTGTCCCTATCAATTGGAGGTGACTTTCAACTTCTGCATCATCTCTCAGTCGATAACTGACATATTGTTGTCCCTGCACAAGGAATGGTAATTATTCAAGAGAGATGCAATCTTTGTAAAATAAACTGACAATGCACATGATTATTTAAATACGGAATATGATAAAGACAAAGACTAATATAAAAATGTATTTTTATAATAAAATGAGGTTTTGTACATACTTACCTGGTAATTATATATATAGCTGTAGTCTCTGACGTCACGGCAAAAAATTGAAAATCGCGGCAGCGCTAATGAATGGTCATGTGATACCCCTTCCCACCGCCCTCTACAGGTGAGTGAGAGGAACCATAACCCAAACTCTTCATATGTTTATGCCATACCTGCCCATGAGAGGGGAGGAGGGTGGGCTTTGATTATATAATTACCAGGTAAGTATGTACAAAACCTCATTTTATTATAAAAATACATTTTTGTACATATAACTTACCTGGTAATTATATATATAGCTGATTGGCACCTTGATGGAGGTGGGCCATGGCAGCTAATATGAAAAAGTCTAGACAATTGTGAAAATAAAAACACAATGATGGTTCTTACCTGTTGAGGTAGCTGATTTGATGGATACTGCCTCTTAATCTGCTATCCTCAACTTGCACCAACTAGGTATATAGACCTGAGGGTTAAGTGCTAGAGGGCTACATGCCAGTCGAGGGCTCACCGTGGACTATGCATGATAACCAACCAAATAAATGCCCCTGCCCAGGCGCAGTACACGAAAAACCACATAGAACAAGGGGTGTCACCAATAACCTGTACCTTAAAAATATTACCCAAAATGTAAGACTGTTGGGTACTCCTAGCCACAATGTACCCCCAGACATCCCAGAAAACAACAACACTAACCTTAAGCAAGAGAAAGCATCACAAGGAAGGATCGACTTCCTTTATTCCCTTACCCAACACCGTGCCAGTCACCACAAACGGTCCCAACGTACTGCATCCATCATATATTGTCTCAATCTCTCTCAAATAATGAGATGCAAACACTGACTTACATTTCCAAAATGTAGCTTGAATAATTGAATCTAAGGAAAGATTCCTCCTATATGCCAACGAGGTTGAGACCGCTCTCACCTCATGTGCTTTAACTTTAGAAATTTGAAGGTGCACATCTTCTACCTGGTTGTGAGCTTCTACAATCAGGTCTCTCAAAAAGAAGGAAAGAGCATTCTTGAAAAGAGGCCTACTCGGATCCCTCACAGAACACCAAAGATTAGGAGAAGGACCTCTCACTGCTTGAGTCCTTTGAAATATACTTTTAATGCTCTTACTGGGCATAAAAGTCTTTCTTCTTCATCTGGTCCCACCAAATCCGAGAGACCAGGGATCGAAAAGGATCTCGGCCAAGGCTTAGACGGAGTCTCATTCTTTGCCAAAAACTCAACAATGAAGAACAGACTGCCTTACCCTAGAAAACCCAATTCTCTTATCTAGGGCGTGCAACTCACTGACTCTCCTTGCTGTAGCCAAAGCTACCAAGAAGATTGTCTTCCTCAGTAAGGTCTCTGAAAGAGCAAGACGATAATGGCTCAAACTTACTGCCCACAAGCCATTTCAAGACCACATCTAAATTCCAGGAAACCAATCTCTCTCTGGAATTCTTGGATGTTTCAAACGATCTGATAAGATCTGACAAGTCCTTATCATTTGAAATATCCAGGCCCTTATGCCTAAAGACTGTCGTAAAAGCATTGCTCTGTAGCCCTTGATCGATTTATTTAAGACAGCTTCCTATCCACACTAAGATACAGGAGGAAGTCTGCGATCTCTTCTAAAGTGGTCTTAGAAGATGATGTGCCAGTCTTCCTACACCACTCTCTGAAGACTGACCACTTAGCTTGATAAACTGCTGTGGAGGACTGTCTGCGAGCTCTAGCGATGGCTCTAGAGACCTTCCTCAAAAACCTCTAGCTCTGAGGCAACGTTCGACAGTCTGAACGCAGTTAGCTGAAGAGCGGATAGACCTCCGTGAAATCTTGGAAGTGAGGCTGTCTGAGTAGATCTACTCTCGGTGGTAAAAGCCTCGGAAGTCTACGAGAAGACTTATCAAGTCCAGGAACCATTCCTTGCTGGCCAAAACGGAGCAACCAGCGTCATACGCACGCCCTTGTGGGACAACATTTTGTTAGAACTGCTCTCAACATCTTGAACGGAGGAAAGGCGTAAAGGTCCAGACCTGACCAGTCCATCAGCATTGCATCCACGAAGACTGCCCCCTCGTCCGGCACTCGAGAGCAATAAAGAGGCAGTTGAGTTGTCTTCTTGGTGGCAAACAGATCTATGAGAGGACGACCCCATAGATTCCACAGTTGGAGGCAAACTTCTTGATTTAAGATCCACTCTGTTGAGAGTACTTGAAAGCTCCTGCTTAGCCTCGTCTGCCCTCACATTGAGCTTTCCTGGAATGAACCTTGTCATCAACGTCGTTTGGTTCGTTTTGCCCATAACAGAAGATCTCTCGCTACCAGGTATAGCGAGAATGAGTGGGTCCCTCCTTGCTTTTTTTATGTATGCGAGAGCTGTTGTATTGTCTGATTGGACAATCACTGCCTGGTTCCTTACCACCTTGAAAATTCTAAAAGGGCTAAATGAATGGCCTTTAATTCCTTCAGATTGATGTGCCACGAAGTTGTTCTCCTTCCATCGGCCTGCTGTTTCCAACTTGCCTAACGTGGCTCCCCATCCTAGATCTGAAGCGTCTGCACACAAGATGAGGTTGGGGTTCTTTGGGAACAGTGAAATTCCTTCCTGAAGTTTCTCTGGAGAGTTCCACCAACTGAGGTCTGCCTTTATCTCCTCTGAGATTTGAAAAACAAACGAGTCCGGGCTCTTCTTCCTGTCCCAGACTTCTCTTAAAAAGAACTGAAGGGGCCTTAGATGTAGTCTCCCCAAACTCACAAACGGTTCTCATGGAAGACAACTTCCCCAGAAGGCTCATCCACTCGTTGGTCGAGCATTGGGTCTTCTTCAGAAAATCTCGCACTTTCAACAGGCACGACTCTACCCTCTCCACCGACAGAGAAGCCTGAAAAACTACTGAGTTCATCTGAACTCCCAAATAGACTAATTCTTGAGATGGCACCAGATGTGACTTCTGCCAATTTACCAGAAGTCCCAGTTCTTCGGTTAGATGAAGAGTCTTTTCCAAATCCTTCACACACCTTTCCTTCGTCTTCGCACGCAGGAGCCAATCGTCTAAATAAAAAACTGTTCTGATCCCCAACAGATGTAGCCACTTCGCCACTGATGACAAAACTCTGGTGAAAACCTGGGGGGCCGTCGAGAGGCAAGCACATTCCTCTGAACTGAAACACTTAGCCCCCTTGAACACAAAGCGAAGGAACTTCCTCAAGCAGGATGGATCGGGATGTGGAAATACGCATCCTGGAGGTCGATGGATACCATCCAATCTCCTGGAAGAAGGGATGACAGCATTGATTGAGTGGTTTCCATCACAAACTTTGTCTTCTTGACAAACAGGTTCAGCGCTCACATCTAGAACTGGCCTCCAGCCTCCTGGCGCCTTTGGTACTACAAAGAGACGATTGTAAAATCCTGGGGAGAAAGGGGGAGAACTTTCTCTATTGCTTCTTTCTCTAGCAAAGCTGACACTTCTTTCTCTAGAGCACAACATTTCTCTGAGTCTAGAGAATAAGCCGTTAAGACCACTGGTTCCCTGGACAAAGGAGGGTCCTTCAAGAATGGAATTGAATAGCCTTCCTTTAAAACCGAGACTGTCCAAGGTTCTGCTCCCCTTTCTTCCCAGACTGTCCAGAAAGCTGACAGTCTGGCTCCTACTGGTGAGTGAAGGGAGGCGCTCTCACTTCTTGTCGGAGGGTTTGATCGCTTTAGGTACAAAACGACCTCTCCCTCTCGATCTGGGAAACGATTTAGCAGGGGCTCTTCCACGAAAGGGCCGACCTTGAGATTTCTCCGTCGACGTTGTCGGGCGAGCAACTGTTGAAGGCAACGGTTTAGGCTTCTTGGTGGACTGTGCCAGCAAGTCTTGAGTTGCCCTCTGTTGAAGAGTCGAAGCGATCTCAGATACTATTTCCCTCGGGAAAAGATGTTTCCTATCTAAAGGAGCGAACAACAAAACTGACTTCTGGGACCGAGAGACACCTTTAGTGGTGAAAGAACACCATAGTTCACGTTTCTTGAGAATACCTAACGTAATCACGGAAGAGAGTTCCATAGCCGCATCTCTAATGCTCCTGTCGATGCAAGCTAACACGTTGGACAGGGAAGCGAACTGATCGTCCTGAAGGGCGCAAGCTTTTAGTTTCCTTCCAAGAGCTCCAACCGACCAATCGAGGAAACTTATAACTTCCAAAATCTTAAAAGCATTCTTGCAGAGGTGATCAAATTCCGATGTAGAAAAGAATACTTTGGCTGAATTAAGAGCATCTACCAAACTAGAGAAATCTCCTTGGGAGGAGGCAGCTACTCCCAACGAGAAAGATTCTCCAGTCTCGTACCAACCACCACGACGAGACGACAATTTGAAGGGGGAAAACAAAACACAGTCTTCCCTTGTTCCCTCTTCTCTGCAAGCCACTCCTCCATTTTCTTCAATCCTTTCTTGGCCGAAATAGAAAGAACTAATTTGGTAGCCAGCGAAGTGTCTGTCCTATTATCACGAGCGTATTGAGATTCGGAGAAGCTGGGGATACTGGTGAAAAGGAACGGAAAATTCTCCACAAAATACTGAAGCAGTTGCTTATAGCTCGATAAAGGCTTCTCTTTCTCTGGTTGTACCTCCACCTCCGATTCCGAAGCAACATCACCACAAGAAATCGGAGAAAGAGCCAAGGATCTAGATGGAGGAAGATTCGTCTTCCGAGGAGAATGCAGCACAGGATCGCTCGTAGGAAGAAGGAAAATGCAGAACTGAACGAGGCACGGAGACCGCAGGTGTTGGAGCTTGACGAGAGTCACCAGGAGAAACAATTTTTGGCGCATGGCGCCAGGAGGATCGTAGGGTGGCGTATGGCGTGATGAGCCAGGCGAAACGAAGGATGGCGCATGGCGCGTGGAGCTAGATGCAGCAATCACGCCAGAAGCAGCAACAACAGGCGAAGACGACACCACTCTCTTCTTACGCAAGCGTCTCTGCGCTTCCAACACATGCCTCTCGTCTCCCGAATCGACGGAATGCGAAAAACATTCGGGCTCCTCCCAAAAACTACACGAAGGAGGTTGATCTTGAAGCGCCACTTTTTTCTTGGGAACTGCCAAAGGAGATGCCAACCTAGACCTCTAGACCTCTTGAATGGTCTCGAGACATCTTTACGGCGCCAACCTCTCTTAGGCGAATCCTCACTCGACATACTCGAAGACATACACCTCCTTGATGTGCCTTTTCTATGGCTAACATCTGCATCCTGGGAAGCAGCAACAGGACTGCTTGAGGGGCCAACTGCTCGGGGCAGGTCCCACTCACCTCCCTTGGGCTTTCGACTTGCCTCCTCCCTGGTGCTGGGAGTTTGACAGAGGTCCAGGCCTAGGAGAATGAGTGGGCCGAACAGCCAGCTCCTCCACTGCACTATCACAAGACACTGCACTTCTTACTACCAAAGACTTACTCATCCGCTCCATGGCAGCAAGCATCACACTAAAACGCGCATCCATCTGCGTCTTAAGACTGGCCACGGTATCGGGTTCGGGAATAACGGGTCTGGGATAGGAGATTTGTTAGAAGGAATATCAGGGTTAATAACCAAAAAAGATACATCCTGACTATCACGGGAGGATAAAGAGGAAGTCCTAGCTGAAGCTTTTCTAGCTTTCTCTTTTGAAGCCTTCTCAGATAAGCATTTAAAATCTTCCATTCTTCCCCTGACAAATCCTTACATTCTTCACAGGTTAACAATACTGAACAAACCTGTCCTCTACACCCCGAACACACAGAATGAGGGTCAATGGTAATTTTCCTAATCTAGTTTTGCAGCCCTTGCTACAAAACCTATACACCGAGGGACCAGTGTCCGACATAATGCTAAATAAAGAAGCGGGGATGAAAAAAAGCTAAGTACAAACAATGTCTGCCAAAGATTCAAATCAAACAATTGTACATCACCAACAATGTCCAACGAAAGAATCAGCGATAATTCTCTGCTAAGCTGCACCGGCTTACCGGTACCACACGGCAGAAACATATGAAGAGTTTGGGTTATGGTTCCTCTCACTCACCTGTAGAGGGCGGTGGGAAGGGGTATCACGTGACCATTCATTAGCGCTGCCGCGATTTTCAATTTTCTGCCGTGACGTCAGAGACTACAGCTATATATATAATTACCAGGTAAGTTATATGTACAAAATGACATATTTTTTAAGTATGTTTCCTGTATTTTTCCTGAGTATGGAAACCAGGGCTTTTTAAGTAAAAGTATTCTTCAGTGTGACCTCGAATCGGTTGTTGGAATTTGGTGAAAAGGTAGCTGATTAGTGGGAGGAGGGTAAGTTCGAAAAGACTCCCACTCACTCGCTATAACCTAGAGCTTTGACCTTGGCATCTGGGACTAAGTGGGGTGGTTGAAATAGGATTATGGTCTGAAGCTCTAGTTTGTATACCTAGGAGAAAAATAAATTACAATAGAACTTCAACTAAACAGATGCTTTGGGGGTCTGGCTTTCTAATTAGAAACAAAGGCCCTACATCATAACCTGCACATGAATATTTCCTAGATACCTTCGAGCTAATACCATTTCCACATAATTTCTAACCTTAACTAACCTGTACTTTACATTTAACATTATATTTAAGAGATTTATTTTCAAGACAGTACTGTGTTACATCTAAAATAGTAGCTTGACAAGAAATAAAAAATAATCATACAGTCATGTCTCTAAAAACCGGCATCCTTGGGACCAGGCCACTGCCAGACTACAGAAAATCCCGGATGACAGAAATCACCCCTAAAAAAACCCCTATGTAAACAAAGTCTTGCCAGCTAAATCCACATAAATACTGCTCTGTTATCAAAAGCATAACAAAGTTTATGAATAATCGCTGTCATTTACTAGGTTTAGTTCCTTAAGGGAATTCTGGCCTGCTCCGTGTGTATCTCCTTGGAAATATTTACACCTTCACTACGCTGGAGCCTAAACCACTTTATAAGTGCACTGTCGAATTCTGATCTCCTGGCACCTTTCAATGTTTTCTGGCATTTTAAACCTTTCTGGTTTTCATTTTCAGCAAAAACCTAAAAATCTGCTGCTTCTGTGAGCCCATTGGCCCCAGTTAGGTTGTTACACTGACAGATATCCATTTGCAAAAGTAAAATAATACAGCTGTATTAAGAATAATCATAATTTTAATAGAAATGTTGTTGTACATACTGTATGCAATTACGCGTCATGCATTATTGTCATATTATTAGTATTACAGTATAATTTATGAACATAGAGATCAGGCGCAATTTGCATCCTGGTTATGTTTGCAGTCTTAAAATCATCAGCTGACTGAGTTTTACCAACATCATCACAGCCATTAGTTGTTAAATGAAAGGCATTTCAGAGATTTGTTTTTTTTGTAAATTATCAAAGCTGGGTTTGAAAATGAAACTTCATTTATAAATGTAGTAAATAAAATGAAGCAAAGGCGTGATTTCGCCAGTATTAGATGTTGGCTTTGCCCTTTCCAAAATGTTTTGTGGACTGCGCATTACTTGTTTCGTCAGCCACATCTACAACCATAAATTTAGTGGCATACTTTCATAACACTTTCCTCTCCATTGCATGAAGGATGAATAAAGATTTACCTTATTTTAACTTATGGAAGTCACCACTGAAAATTAGCAAAATTTTTAACAAGTCGACAATTGTAACACAACCTTTAATTAACGTGTTAGTTACGGTAACGGATATCAACAAACAGCTGTTTCTTGATTTAATTGTTTATCTCAGTACCTGCCGTTGTTTATACTAGTGTCTTGTATGCAGTACTAAATGGATGTTAATTATATGAAATAGTAATGAGTTCTTAAACAAGTCACAAGGTTGGTAAGGCCAATTTAATGTATGAAGATTCACATTTAACCTAATGAGCTTTTGCTTCTAGGCCTATTTATTGGTTAAAAGCTAACTCAGATATAATATGCATTATCAATGGAACCTAGCGAAACTGAGACAGGCATAGAAGGGACGCCTAGTATCTACTGAAAATACATCTCGCATTATACACGATGTATACTGTATGATGAAATCATGTTTTTGGACAAAATTTTAATGATCAGATAATGCACAAGATCGGATGATGCACAAGTATATATGCAAATTATGGTTCTTTTGTATGCTGTATATTTTTGGTTTTTGGTTTCACATACTGTTTTTGTTGGCAATTAACTATGCTAGAGTACTAATCGAGCAAGCTTCAGTTCTAAAATCTGAAAATACCTAAAAACTGAACCATGGCACTGCCCTCCTAGCCGCTCAAGAACTAATGGCAGCTGATTCAAGATCGTCCCGGATCATGGTAGCTGCCGAACCGTGCAGTGCCACATTTAAGAGGTCAGACTGTAATAATGTAGCTGACAAGTACATTAGTCCAGTAAGTAATTTGTATTTTTCTGAAGTCTGCTAAGCTGAGGGCTACCCATTCAATGCCCTCTGATTACCTTAGGCAATCTGCTTTTCTGTCCAAAAGGACCTGGTGGTGATTTTAAAACTTGTTTAGCATCCACCACAGGTCCAAGGGAGAAGGTGTCTAGGGACCTGTAAGAGACATCCCTCAAGTGGAATGAGGTTAAGGTGATCTGATGCATAAGACACATGCTTTCATTTCCTGTGCTACCAAACAGTTACTTCAAAATGCCAGAGATGGATCCACACTCCCTGACATTTTTTACCTTTTGCCCAAACTGTACAACTATCTACTTCACCTGAAAATCATAAGCTAATTTGATTACAGCATGATGCCAGGAAAAAAAAAATGGTGTTCCAAGAAACCATACTTATTGTGCTTGCCAGTACTAGCAAAGAGCCACTGACACTCTGGCCTCAGAGGTTAGGCCCGACTTAGATAGCATCTTACGACTCTAACCAAGCATGAAGGCTTCTCATCCAGACCACCAGCAAGGTCCCAGAGAGAGGAAATCAAAATTTCTTCTAAGCCTCGTCAGAACTTGATGGGTTATGAGTCTTCTTTCCAAACAAAGAATAAACATGAACAAGAGATGTCCTATCCTCCAAGGCCAGGCAAGAAGAAAGGCAGTGTTGTTTGCCAATACACTTTCTCAAGGCCATGACTAGCAGGAAGACAGTCTCGAGAGGTAGATCTCGGTTTGAGGCCTACCTCATAGGCTCACGTGAAGCCTGTGTTAGGCTGCGGAGGCTAAAGTCCCTGAGGAAGGCAAGACTGCTAAAAGCCCCTTATAGGCATAAAAAGCTCTACTGAATCAGAGAAATATTTACCCACCAGTTTGAGGGGCTGGCTCAACACGGAGAAGAACTTGTCTTGATACTGGTCAATGACAAACTGCTGAACACAAGCTCCAATTGGAAAGGACACCCCTAATACAACACCAATCACAGATGACCCACTTCCCCTGGTTGGGAGTGGGCAATGGGGAATCTCTCTGGAAGCCTGCGAAGAAGGCCAGCAGATTGGGAAATCTCAGTTTTGGGTCAAAAAGGAGTTACCAGGGTCATTCTAGGCCCATGGATCATCAACACCTAGTTGATCATTCATTTGATCACATTCAA
This sequence comes from Macrobrachium rosenbergii, assembly GCF_040412425.1. NCBI lineage: Eukaryota > Metazoa > Arthropoda > Malacostraca > Decapoda > Palaemonidae > Macrobrachium > Macrobrachium rosenbergii. Next base: position 61,692,777 of record NC_089788.1, read on the forward strand.
TGGAGGAAAAGTTTAAACATCCAGACTGTGCAAGGAGTGCTGGAAGGAGTCTTTCAGGGACCCCAGGTATCTGGCAACAGAGTATTCCTCAGAACTCGAACAGCCTCCCCCATAAAAAGATGTAAGGACCACTCTGCCCCTCCTACCTGCCTTTCTGAACTGGTCTGCCAAAACATCCTCTCGCACAGAATGTCCCTGGCTGACAGCTCCATGTCCTGGTAAATAGCCTAATCACACAACTACTTCACACACTGGGTCATGTTGTTACTCATGTTGTCACTCATAACCACTACATAGTGATTTATCACATGATCTTGGAATGCTGGCAGGGCTAGCAGTGCTGCTAGCATTTCCAAAATGTTCATGTGGAGATGGGGTTCATTTCTTGTCCAGTCACCTACGATGTAAGGGCCACTTCCTCCCCCAAATTTCAATGCATCTGAGAACAGAAACAAAACTGGTTTATTCAACGAAACTCCTAAAAGGATGTTCCTGTCATCCTGCCACTCAGCAAGGTCCTCCCTTACCTCCCCATTAATGGCATGAGCATTGGGGTTCATTATGGCTGACCAACGTAGTTTCAGTTGCCACCAAAGCAAACACTGGTGGAGTCACCCATGTGAGACAAGCTCTTCCTGAAATGACAAGTTAACATGGATTAACTGCTAAACCTGAGTTGGTTGTTCTGGCTGTTCATGCCCGTCACACCTCTGCTGTTCACATTGCTTATCCATGGTAAATAAACAACCACCCAATAAAACTTTAAGTTCTAACTTGGTAGACAGCAGTAGCACAGCAAGACATCCTCACTTGACAGCAGCCAAAGAAAAATTGCTTGGTGATGGCAGATGAGTGAAGGTCTTCCCCCACTCACCCTCCTACCATCAATTAACTACCTTCTTACCACAATCCAACAACTGATTCCAGCTCATACTGAGGAATACTCCAACATAAAAGGCATTTCTGAAGAACAATGGCTAGTTAAAAAAAAAAAAAAACAATATCCACATTAGGACACTCAGTTCATGCTCTGACAGCCCTTAAATACCATTTTTAATCAATATTAGTATACATACCTGCAAGCTACTGAAACAGGGCTTATCTGTTGCATGAAGAATACAGCGGCCAAGATTATCTGTATCGGTTTCAGAATATGTATTGCGAGTGCACCAGTTCAGCTTACTAATCACTGCTTGCAGGATGGAATGACTGAGAATGATGCCTGAATCTGGAGTAAAAAATAAATTTGGGAAAATCAACGAAAATTATCACATTCTTTTATACATTCTTACTTCCTTAAGTTCTCAAGTTATGTGTAACCAGTATTCAAAATTTTTAAATCTTTCGAATCTATAAAAGCATCTGTTACCATCTTTTTCAATGGCAAATTTCAGAGAGACTATCTGCTTTCTTGCACAACAAAGATATCAAAACTTACCAACTGAGCAATAGAAGGACTCAGGATTTTCCATTAACTTTCCCATATGGACATGTTCACTGATGCTAATGTGTTGCACTATGTCATAAATCTTTCTGCCATTGACATAAGTATGGTCGGAGACAACCAAGAAATAGTCATATTCATTTAAATAATTTTCACTCAAATATGAGAACACTCTAAATATCTTAATGAGTGGCTTTGTATCCTTGAAACCAACTACAGGAATATCTAGCCCAAGCTTCTGTGATCCAATACCATCAATGAAAATATCAGCTTGTCAACATGATGATGGAGAGTTTTGTTAATTGCAATACCAAATGAACCTATTGTCTCCTTTGAAGAAATAACCGCTACCAGAAGTTTCTCTCTTATTCCAAGTTCTGTGGAGTAATAGCGAGGTCTTAAGATCTTCTGGGCTTTTGATGACTTAGGTATATTTTCATTGTTATAATTATTATCAATGATGAGTTTGGGCTCATAGTCTTCCTCAACAGTACCATCACTTCTGGAGGTCTCTGCAATTTACCGCTAAATTGGTCAAATCTTGTACAGTCATCTTCAATGAAGGGTGTCTGAATAATACTTATAGCAATGCCAATGCACAAGCCAATGATGACTGATGAGCTCTGTCTGCTATGAATAATGAGGGATTTCAGTGTTATCATCACTGCGCTTTGTCAGAAAATACAAGCTTTTCAGTCAACCTGAAATATAAAAACAAATTAATATTACCAATCATTTTTTGCAAAAATAGTCACATATATATAGCATTGAATATCATATGTATGTTATGATAGAAGTTATGACATTTGTTCTGTGGCTACTCATACAAACAACAGCTGGCACACTAAGGGATTGTCCATTTTCCAAACCAGCAATTATCATACCAAGGCCTTTGGCACACATGCCTAGACAATACAGGTATTTGCCAGGGTCACCCAATGGCCCCTAGGAGGACGACCTCCTTCAGCTGCAATGCAAATCATGCCAACTAAAGTGCATGGCCACTTTAACATCTGCCAGAGCAGGTTTGGAATCCTGGCTTAGCTGTTGCTCTTATGAAGCCTTATTATAAACAAGGCATCATGATTTCTGTTGTGACATAAATATGATACTGTAGACCATCTTAAGCTAACAACAACAAAGCTATGTGTTTAAGCAAATATGAAACCAATCTAAAACACCTAACTTGAACTTGGGAAATTGAAATATTTCTATAAGTTATAAAATAACTACAAACTGATAATAAAAATTTAGAGTAATTAATGTTCAAGTGCAAAGTGCCTCACCTACATAATTACTAAGGCAAACAAATGCACAAGGAAATGGCAAAAACTCAATCAGAAACAACGAATAAAAGTTTCACATCACCTCAAGCATATAAAATTTCAGATGCAAGCAATTAAATTACCCTGCAATGGCAGCAATAAGATCAGTCAAGCCCTACTCAAAAAGTACAAAATATAAATTTTCAAAATAAAATTTTTTTATTTATTTTTTCCTGTGTCAGTTGGAGGGTGATAGTGAGTGACAAATAAAAAAAAATTAATGGGGTCACTTATTTTATACCATCTATTGATCAATCCCTTCCAGATGAACTTCTGGTTCATGTGTTTATTGTTTTTCATTCAGTTTTTCTTCGCCCACGAGTGAAGAGGTGGGGGGATACAAAACAGTGGGGGAAAATATTTAAAAAATAAATTTTATTATAAAAATATAAATTTTCATAATAAAATTTATCATTTGGATAGTACTTACCTACTGTTAAAGATAGTCCAATAAGCAAGTCGGCATTCAAACAAAAGAAGATAGAATGGCTGACCCCAAATGACTGTCTAGTACACCTATTCTCCACCAGGTGTGTTTCAAATGTTTTAGCGTCAGAATTCTCCTTGACAGCCTACTTTCATTATGGTAATTTTTATTATTTGGGATGAATCTTACCTACTTTCATTATGGTAATTTTTATTATTTGGGATGAATCTTACCTACTGTTTAAGATAGCTGATTCCCACATTGAGAAAAGGATGGTTGTGTAGTGCAGCTAGACAAAATCCACTCAGCATTTCAAGCTAAAGGTTTTAGGCATGAAACCCAAAACAGTCTTAACAGATCTGGAAGCCTTTCTGGATCCTACTGCTGTCAGAAGTTGGAATCCATTTAGGGAGCAAGGCTCTTATATGTGTGCAGAAAAGAGCAGCTTTGTGGAGATATCTGCTTCAATTCAGCCAGAATGAAACAGGAACACTCCTTAAAGTACCTTTATGTTCCCCAAACATCCAAACCTGAGATTTAAATGAGCCTAAAATATTGCTCTTTCTTTAGTTCAGGAAAAGAATTTACCCACTACCAGTAGCACACTAAGGGCTTTACAGTTTTCAGAAGAGATTCTGCATACTTAAGGTGGTGAGCAACAACAACTGAAATGCACTTCTGCTGCACCATATTAATCACATCCTCATGCACCAGACTGTCATAAAACTAAATGAAGTCACAACTGCTCTTATATTATGAATAGTTACCTTCAATAAAGGTATGGAGCTAGTATCTCATGCACTAGCCTAATCAAATACATCACAAAGAATATCTTGTCCTTTGACAAAGACATTCTAGTTTCTAAACCACAAAACAGAAGGTTAAATTTGCCTCTTTCAGGCTTAACCTTTGACAAAACACTCTAGGTTTTCTAAAGCCACAAAACAAAAAGTTAAGGTTGCTTTTTCCAAGCTTAACCTATGACACAGACATTCTAGGTTTTCTGAAACCACAAAACAAAAGGTTAACTTTGCCTCTTCCAGCCCTAACCTTTGACAGAGGCATTCTAGTTTTTATAAAACCACAAAACAAAGGGTTAACTTTGCCTCTTCCAGACTTCACCTTTGACAGACATTCTGGGGTTCCTAAAACCACAAAACAAAAGGTTAACTTTACCTCTTCTAGGCTTGACCTATCTAAATAAATTCTGATTGCCCTAAAAAGACAGACAAGACTTTCCTCTTCTT